>NC_086452.1:42262011-42509511 GCF_028390025.1 Pseudophryne corroboree | reverse complement strand
TGTATATATATATATATATATATAGTTGATATACACGGCACTGTACATTAATGCAGGGTTGCAGGGAGGGGGGGGATACTCTTTACCCAGGTCCGTGCTTGTTGGAGGGGCCTGACGGGAAGCATTGAGCAGTGAGAAAGAGAAAACTGCTGTTGCTCAGCTGCAGCAGCCTCTCTCTCCAGTGTGCTGAGCTTCAGAGGATCCAGGGAGGCTGCAGCCTCTCTCTCCCTGTGCGATGTGCCCACTGTACCGCTATACAGCGGCAAGCCCCTTCACCACTGGTCCTGCCCCTGGCTGAGGGGAGACATATACCCCCACTTGCTGCACAAAGTGTCCCCATTTGGAGTATTTTTTTTTTAATTATTATTGGGAGGGGGAGTGGCCATGCCTTTCCCAGCTTAGCCATGCCCCCAGTAAATCGGCCCTTACCGACTCTCAGCGGTTTTGCATTCGGGGGATCATACTCATTATTATTTGTACCTTTCATTGGTCATATGTGGATTGAGACAGTTTTCTTGTTGCAGTATTTTCTGTGGTGGCACCCACGAGGGGTCTGCAACTGACTCTGGACAATTCTAGGTCTTTATGTGTCTGGAGGTTGCCCCCAATATAACATCTGCATATGATGCACTACCACCCACTTTCAGATAAATGGCAGCTCCCACTCAGCAAAAATGGAAAAAGCTGGTATGTCATTATGAATAATTGCTACGTCTGAATAGCTTTAAGCGTTTAAATTTGAGACATAAAGGGGTTAATCCACCATACTCTGATGTTTAGGAAAATAAGGGGATCTCTCCATGAAACCTCCCAGTTACCCGACCCCAGTTCATTAGACCGATTCCCAGAAGAGGACAAGTGGAAGTGTTTTCCATAGCAACCAGATTATAGTTATCATTTTAGAGTAAGGGGCAAGATAAATGACAGCTATAACCTGATTGGTTAATATGAGTCTACTAGGTAATTCAATTAACTCCCTCCTAAGTGAGCTGACAAAACTCCTTATTCAGTTTGAGTCTTTGTGGTTTAGTTATACAATATATCACCTGAACACTCAGCTCTCCTTCCACGGTGCTAATTCCGTCTGTTACTGCAAAGATTATCGCGTCTTCCACTGATTCTGAGTCATCGTGCTGATACCTTCAATTAAAAGCAAAATACACATTCACTTACAATTGCCTCTGTACACAGACTGTAGGGCTCACGCCGAGTTACACAAATCTGTACTGCACAAACTGTGACAGGTCCGACTGAACTTATGTCACTATGTAGAGATACTACTTGTATGGGTTTGTTTGCAGCGTTTTAACCCCCAACAATTTCCACCTCACTCCCACACACACTGCAAATCGCGTGATTGCAGTCTTGTAATTTGACACCATCCTGGGCTACCAGCCTGCAGAATTGTAGGACATTTAACACTGGGAGATTTATTTAGTGTTGGACATATGTCTATTTCTGTGGGGTGTGGTTCATCAAATCGACAGTGTCTAGGTCGACAATGTTTAGGTCGACCTTTAGACCTGTCGACCTAGCACATGTCGACCTAGAAACACTGTCGACCTTCCATCCATGTCGACCTAGTGACTGTCGACCTATAGTGGTCGACTTAAACATTGTCGACCTAGACACTGTCGATCTTCAGACCGGATCCCATTTCTGTGCTGTAAATAAATATACACAATGCTGTACTGCATATGTAAAAATGCATCTGTATCTAGAGTCACATGTACAGATAGATCCATGGTTATCTTGGCTTCTCTGCTGTGCCTAGGTGCACCAAGGCTTATTAGCATAAGCCTTTCATCTATTGTTCTCAGCTGCAATACAATACAGAGAACAATACAGCAGGGGATTAAATCATTACAGCAGGGGATTAAGGGGGTCATTCTGACCCGTTTGCTCGCTGCTTTTTATCGCAGCCGAGCGAACGGGCACCCACTGCGCATGTGCCGACGCATGCCAGACGGCTGAAGGCCGTAGCTGGGCTGCGACCACCTCTGCCTGATTGATAGGCAGAGGCGGGAGCAGGGCGGGAGCGGAACGGCGGCGCTTGGCCGCCGTTTTGTGGGCGCGATCCAGCCAGCACACGCGTGGCCGGACCGTGCGGGAGTGTCCCGCAGCGGCTGCGTGACGTCATACGCAGCCGCTGCGGGCCGGGGAGCGACGAGTAGCTCCCGGCCAGCACGCTAAAACTGCGCAGGTCGGGGGCTACTCTTGACGTGCAAAGGCATCGCCGTTGAATGATCGTAGCTGTGCTAAATTTGGCACAGCTACGGTCATCTCGGAATGACCCCCTAAGTCCGATTGCCCAGTCTCAGTTAATCCTATTAAAGGCCAAGATAAACATGGACCCATCTGTATCTTATAGTTATTTATAGGTATCTTAGACTTGTGGCTTTCTTATGGCCGGAGAGGCTGAAATGGGGCAGAAAGCAACTGTGAGTTCATGCAATTGTATGATACTCTCTGGAGATGTAACCTAATGAGATTTGGATGCATCCCTGAAATTTTGTATTTATTAATAACTAATAAGAATACTGTAATGATCGGCCAAGTTAAGTCCCAAAGCAGCGTAACTGACGTGTTTCGTTGTGGGATAAGCCACTACAAGGGCTTAAAGTGGTCCTGGAGAGGTGGTGGAACTCATTTACCCCCCCACACACACACATTAAGAGGAGCCAGGGCAGGGCCAGTGCTGGTGTTTTCGGTACCTCCCTGCAAACTATAAATTAGAGCACTACTTCCCATACTTTATAATGGGACATTGATCTCACAAAGAAGCAGTGTGGTCACACAATAGTACCTCCAATTCAAATGACACCACACAGTAGCACAATCTTATTCACATTACACCGCATGTAGTGCCCCTGATTCATTTTAATCACACCACATAGTCATGCTCCTAATTATGGTTACGTCACTCAGTAGTGCCCTTTATTCACGTTGCACTACACAATGGTACCCTCTATACATGTTATGCCACACAGTAGTGTCCCTTATACACAATTTCCACAGTAGTAGTGCCACTTATATACAAAATGCCCACAGTAGTAGTGCTGCTATTATATGCCCACAGTAGTAGTGCCACTTTTATACAGAATGCCCACAGGAGTAGCGCTTTACACTTAATGCCCACAGTAGAGCCCCTTATACACATCTCTGCCTCTGTTACTCAAGCAGCTCACTGTCTGTGTCCCTGCAAGTAATGTACCACTTTTCTTTTTACACATCCCTGGAACAGGACCCAGGGACCCCTGCAAATGCACATTGGTAAATAGCCCTGAAATAAACCATCCCTAACTGGCGGGATATGAAATGTTCATGTTCCAGGCTGCACCCCTATTTAAAATAAATGGGGGCCCATATATTGATTTTAGAGAAAGCGATGTCTTAGCTTATTGTCCCTTCAACAACTGGCCTCTAATAAAGTGCGAAGCACATAATAAGTTATGAATCAGTTGAAGTTGGACAATCTCAGTTAATCCTATTAAAGGCCAAGATAAACATGGACCCATCTGTATCTTATAGTTATTTATAGGTATCTTAGACTTGTGGCTTTCTTATGGCCGGAGAGGCTGAAATGGGGCAGAAAGCAACTGTGAGTTCATGCAATTGTATGATACTCTCTGGAGATGTAACCTAATGAGATTTGGATGCATCCCTGAAATTTTGTATTTATTAATAACTAATAAGAATACTGTAATGATCGGCCAAGTTAAGTCCAAAAGCAGCGTAACTGACGTGTTTCGTTGTGGGATAAGCCACTACAAGGGCTTAAAGTGGTCCTGGAGAGGTGGTGGAACTCATTTACCCCCCCACACACACACATTAAGAGGAGCCAGGGCAGGGCCAGTGCTGGTGTTTTCGGTACCTCCCTGCAAACTATAAATTAGAGCACTACTTCCCATACTTTATAATGGGACATTGATCTCACAAAGAAGCAGTGTGGTCACACAATAGTACCTCCAATTCAAATGACACCACACAGTAGCACAATCTTATTCCCATTACACCGCATGTAGTGCCCCTGATTCATTTTAATCACACCACATAGTCATGCTCCTAATTATGGTTACATCACTCAGTAGTGCCCTTTATTCACGTTGCACTACACAATGGTACCCTCTATACATGTTATGCCACACAGTAGTGTCCCTTATACACAATTTCCACAGTAGTAGTGCCACTTATATACAAAATGCCCACAGTAGTAGTGCTGCTATTATATGCCCACAGTAGTAGTGCCACTTTTATACAGAATGCCCACAGGAGTAGCGCTTTACACTTAATGCCCACAGTAGAGCCCCTTATACACATCTCTGCCTCTGTTACTCAAGCAGCTCACTGTCTGTGTCCCTGCAAGTAATGTACCACTTTTCTTTTTACACATCCCTGGAACAGGACCCAGGGACCCCCGCAAATGCACATTGGTAAATAGCCCTGAAATAAACCATCCCTAACTGGCGGGATATGAAATGTTCATGTTCCAGGCTGCACCCCTATTTAAAATAAATGGGGGCCCATATTGATTTTAGAGAAAGCGATGTCTTAGCTTATTGTCCCTTCAACAACTGGCCTCTAATAAAGTGCGAAGCACATAATAAGTTATGAATCAGTTGAAGTTGGACAATGGAATCAGACGAAGGATTAGTTGATGAAACACATTATTGCACATTTGCACTTAATTCTCTGAATAAATAAACTGTGGGCCTTATTCAGGTTTGTTAGCAAACCAAAAAAGCTCACTAATGGGCAAAACCATGCGCACTGCATGGGGGGGGCAGATGTAACATGTGCAGAGAGAGTTAGATGTGGGTGGGGTGTGTTCAAACTGAAATCTAAATTGCAGTGTAAAAATAAAGCAGCCAGTATTTACCCTGCACAGAAACAATATAACCCACCCAAATCTAACTCTCTCTGCACATGTTACATCTGCACCACTTGCAATGCAACATTGTTTTGACCATTACTGAGCTTTTTTGGTTTGCTAACAGACCTGAATAACCCCATTTATCAGGACCCAGACAAACCAGAAGAGTTTAGAGAAGCAGGACATATCATTATACATCATAATGCTGAGACACGGACCCCCCTACATCACTCTTCCTGTCTGGTTATCTATCCTAACAAAAAGAGGTCAAAAATCTCTTTCTCCCACTCAGCTGCAGAGACCACAAGGGGCTTGTGAGGGATGGGCAGCACTGTTGTTCAGTTGTCTGTCTTATACCTGGAGGGGGGGGGGGGGGGGTGTTAGTTAATTCACCTTCCCCCCACGTCATATAATTAAACAGCCTATGGGAATTTCAATTCTTCCACTGCGCAATATCTCAGTGCATTTGTGGTGGTCCGTGATAATGGGACGAGAAGACCCTTGTGCCCAATCAGTGCACACAATACGGTCCCCTCTCAGGAGATTGTAGGGACTTTTTATTATCTTCTTTAATCCAGTTTGTTTTTATTTCCGCACATCTGCGTGAGATTTTATTACGCCGGGTATTGTCTGATGGCTGATAAAGTCGCAGAGTTTGATAATTGAAACTGAAAAACGTATCACTCATTGCAGAGTGGGATTAATTAGAAAAGATTGCACTTTAATCAGGCAGCGATGTCTGTAGATGTTTTGCAGGGACCCGCCCATGGCGCAGGCTGCAGTAAACGCTTTTCCCACAGAGAATTATACTACGATTCACTTTACAGAGCTCCCTGCGTACATTGGCTTTCAGCTCAAACTACAGACTTGCAGAAAATGCCATTAAAGTGATTTAGGCTGTAAAATAGGAATTGATTTATTTTTTTCCAAGCAGAATTTTTATTTATTTCAGAAATAGGGAAAACAAGCAGAAAACAGACAGATGTAGAAAAAAACATATTGTCATCTATAGAAACTCTGACAGAAGAGGTAGATAGTAAATCACAAGTATTATCTAGAACACATATAACAAGCATAGATTGTGCTACTGTAGAAATCAGAAAATAAGAATTTACTTACCGATAATTCTATTTCTCGTAGTCCGTAGTGGATGCTGGGGACTCCGTCAGGACCATGGGGATTAGCGGCTCCGCAGGAGACAGGGCACAAAAGTAAAAGCTTTAGGATCAGGTGGTGTGCACTGGCTCCTCCCCCTATGACCCTCCTCCAAGCCTCAGTTAGGATACTGTGCCCGGACGAGCGTACACAATAAGGAAGGATTTTGAATCCCGGGTAAGACTCATACCAGCCACACCAATCACACTGTACAACCTGTGATCTGAACCCAGTTAACAGCATGATAACAGCGGAGCCTCTGAAAAGATGGCTCACAACAATAATAACCCGATTTTTGTAACAATAACTATGTACAAGTATTGCAGACAATCCGCACTTGGGATGGGCGCCCAGCATCCACTACGGACTACGAGAAATATAATTATCGGTAAGTAAATTCTTATTTTCTCTGACGTCCTAAGTGGATGCTGGGGACTCCGTCAGGACCATGGGGATTATACCAAAGCTCCCAAACGGGCGGGAGAGTGCGGATGACTCTGCAGCACCGAATGAGAGAACTCCCGGTCCTCCTCAGTCAGGGTGTGCCCCTGACCAAGTAGCTGCTCGGCAAAGTTGTAAAGCCGAGACCCCTCGGGCAGCCGCCCAAGATGAGCCCACCTTCCTTGTGGAATGGGCATTTACATATTTTGGCTGTGGCAGGCCTGCCACAGCATGTGCAAGCTGAATTGTACTACACATCCAACTAGCAATCGTCTGCTTAGAATCAAGAGCACCCAGTTTATTGGGTGCATACAGGATAACAGCAAGTCAGTTTTCCTGACTCCAGCCGTCCTGGAAACCTATATTTTCAGGGCCCTGACAACATCTAGCAACTTGGAGTCCTCCAAGTCCCTAGTAGCCGCAGGTACCACAATAAGCTGGTTCAGGTGAAACACTGACACCACCTTAGGGAGAAACTGGGGACGAGTCCGCAGCTCTGCCCTGTCCGAATGGACAATCAGATATGGGCTTTTGTGAGACAGTGGGGGAAATTTACTAAGCTCCCGATTTTGACCGAGATGCCGTTTTTTCATCAAAGTGTCATCTCGGTAATTTACTAAACACTAATCACGGCAGTGATGAGGGCATTCGTAATTTTTTGCAAGTCCAAGTAAAAAATTACGAATGAATACACCATCGGTCAAAACGCGGCTGTTTAAGTATGAATCTCGGTCATTTACTAAGAAGTGCAAAGCAAAGGGCGTGGCCTGGATGCTGAGCGAGTAGGCAGCAATCTCAGTGAGCTCTCAGGGACCTGGGAGCTAAATACAGAATAATACCTTCCCCACGTCCCAAATAAGACCCTGTGACACTTAGCTGCGGTGCTGGAGCAGTGAGAGAGCGGGGAAGTGGAGCTGCGGAATCGGGGAGCCGGTTTTCTGGCTCCCGCGGATTGCGGCCTACTCCCTGCCCCGAAGCCGGGACCTCAATTTCAGATAACATCCGTCGGCTGGGCGGCTGCCTTGCCGGGACGCCTGGAGGACCCGCTCGACCCCTACCCCCTTGGTGAATCCCCTGCAACCTACCAGTGCCCATCGCCGGGAGACGAGGAGGAGTGAGTCCCGGATCGGAGCTGCTCGACGAGCTCCGCTACGCGAGCGGCGGCCATCTTGGGTGCCGGGAGCTGGAGAGGCGATCCGGCTGCAGCAAGGAGGAGACAGCTGACGGCCCCCCGGGTGAGTGTGAACCTCAGACCCGGCTCGGACGAGCAGACGGCGGGTCTCTCCTCCCTCCCCGTAAGTTTTAGCCGGCGTCCGCCTGGCGCCGCTGCGGGCGCCCTCCCTCCCTCCGACATCAGACTGACTGGGGCTCAGAGAGACGACAACTGTTGCAGGTGCGCTCCCTGCAAACATCTAACCTGCCTACATCACCTGTCCGTGCCCTGGAGTGAGTGCTGCCCTTGGTGGGTGGGGGAGGGTCCCCCCCCCCCCCCCCCCCGCGGATACCCTTGCCCACGACTGGGGGCCTTGGGACACCCTTGCTTTCCAGAGTGGCCTCCCACGGCCGTGGGTGGCTGGCCGGAAGGGCCTGACGATTGGCTTGACCTCCCACAACCATCAGCCTTCACGGGGCTGCAACATAGAGGCCTAACACACCAAGGCAGAAAAGGGGTAAATAAAAAGGGAGCGACTCCTGTCCCTACCGCGACCGCCTCATACCTATCTCGGTTTGAATCTTTCCTGACGAGGGGAGTACACCCCCTGACCCTGCTCCTGAGACGGCCAGGAATACATTGTTTAAAGTGAGGGCAACTAGCGTAATGGCCCTGTCTGCACCGCTCATACCGATGTAAACCAAGAGATTTCTCCCACCTCTGCCATTATCCACGTGATGTCTTGTTAGCTTTTGGAAAAGTGGAGCCTCCCGGTTTCTCCATCCTCAGTGTTTGGATATATTAAGCTATCTTCATCTGGGCTTTACCATGCCCACTAGGCGCAGCAAACCGTCAAAACCTGCACAGCAGCTTTCTTTTTTCAAATCATCCCCGAAAATGCCGGGCCCTAAAGCCACCGGGCCCTCTACAGCAGGGGCAGTTCCCCAGACCCCTCCGTCACTGGAGGTGTGTCCGTCAGCCACGTCCTTGGATAAGGTTGGAGACGGGGAGGCCCTCACGGTGGGCACTATGAAGTTGCTTTTGACCCGCTTTAAAGAGGAAGTTGCAGCTGAGTTCCGCACCACCTTAACGGCGTGCCAACAATCTATAGATGATCTGGGTGGTCGTACGGACCACTTGGAAACTAAAATGGAAGAAGTCGTGGGGTCCCATAACAACTTACTGGACTCTCATGATGCATTGGAGGCAGAGGTGAGGCTTTTACGGGACAAGGTCACGGATCTGGAAGATAGATCGCGTCGCAGCAATCTTAAGCTACGCGGAGTCCCCGAATCGGTGTCACACAGTAGTTTGCACGACTACACGGTGACCATTTTTAAGGCCCTGACGCCTCAGTTTACATCTACAGACCTCATTATTGACCGAATACACCGGCTACCGAAGGCCAGAGCAGCCCCAGGAGATGCACCGAGAGACGTCCTCATGAAGATGCACTACTTCCATGTTAAAGAGGCCTTATTGAAAGCATCCAGACCGACGTCTGATACATCTTCAGCCCTACAAGGACTTCAACTCTTTGGGGATCTATCTGCGGCCACTCTTTATAAGCGGCGATCATTTCACCAGATCACTACGGCCCTCAGAAAGGCGGACATCCCATACAGATGGGGTTTCCCCACCAAGCTGCTGATCCACCGGGATGGCTCCACTGTCTCTGTCTCCACTGCAGATAAAGGAGAAAAGCTGCTTAAATCTTGGAACATCACGGAACCCACGGCGGCCTCCTCCCCCCGACGTCTTCAGCAGGACTGGTCGTCGGTGAAATGAGGATGCTGGCTCTGTGACAGATACTTTACCGTCATAGTAATAATGTTACGACTCCAGCGACTCTTCAGATAAAGGCTTTATCCCATGCATAAAGGGCCATAGTCTGTTGAGATGGGGGGTGCTGGACATAGCGAAAGTAATGTGCGTGTTTTGAAGCATTTCAATGATTCCCTGCTAGGCTCAATTAGCTGCTCTTTTTCTCTTTGGGGAACTGTGCCTGGCGCCCCTCTGGATATGACTGTTTATATTATACTGGCCTGTGGGATTAGTTCTTAAAGCGGGATAAGCTACATGAGCCGCTGGTCCAGTTCTCATGTTAGAAGTAATAGTTCTGGGTTTTTTTTGTCTCTCTTTATGTTGGAGCACTTGTGTTCCGCCGTATTTGCTCTTCAGGTTCCGTTTCTACAGAAGTGCATACATCTGTTATTATGTTATCAAGATGTCCTTATATTCTTTGGTTTAAAGTGAATAAGTATGGCAGTGGGTGGGAGTTATGCCGCTAACCCCTCCCTTAGCCTACACAGTCGCCTTAGTATGGCGACTGGACGTGATCTCACGAGAGATCAATTTAGTTTAGTTTTGTCCTATATTTTATGTTTGTCTCCCCACATGTATTCCTATATGTTTCCCCCTCCCTATCAGGTATACCGGTCTCAACACAGATATTGGCCATCAGAGGTATCAGTTTCTCCTGTAATTGAAAATGGTGAAGATAGTCTCCATTAATGCCAAGGGGCTTAACTCTCCTCAAAAACGTAGAGTAGCTTTGAACTATTTTTATAAGCTACGAGCACAAGTAGTAGCTGTTCAGGAAACCCATTTTCAGAGTCAAAATCCTCCCCTCTTCACTAATTCACGCTACCCCCTTTGCTACACTGCAAATGGACCCACCAAGAAAGCCGGCGTTGCCCTTCTCATAGCACAACACTGCCCGTTTGTCCTGTCCTCTAAATATGAAGACCCTGACGGGAGATATTTAATTTTAGTAGGTCGACTAGATAATGTGGAGACCACTCTGGTCTCTTGCTACGCCCCCAATACCAAACAAATAAAATTCCTTAGAACCTTTTGTAAAACTCTTCAAGAGCATACGAAAGGAGCCCTGTTGATCCTCGGAGATTTCAACATGGTGCTGGACCCCAATATAGATCGCTCTCGCCCAACCCGAATTTTACGTAGCAGTCCGGCCCAGGATCCCTCAGGCAGATTCGGCCAATTGTTAGCTGAATATTCGCTGTATGATGCATGGAGAGCCAAACACCCTGCAGAACGTGATTACACCTTCTTTTCCCACGTTCACAGTTCGTACTCTAGAATAGACTTGGCGTTAGTTGATAAGTGGACGTTAGCTGCCATTAGTAAGGTGGACATACTACCCATGTCTTGGTCAGACCACTCACCACTCGTTGTGAACTGGGAAGCCGACAAGAGAGTGGTCCCCCATGGCCCCTGGAGACTGGGCCCGCACCTTCTATCCCGCCCTGAGGCCCGCCAGGCCATTCAGCAATCTTTAGACCTATATTTAGCTACTAACTGCCCCAAGGACACAAACGTTTTCAACCATTGGTGTTCTCTGAAAGCAGTGGTTAGAGGCTCTGCAATCCAAATAGCAGCTAGACTTAAACGTGAGTACAAAAGTAGACAGGCCTCGGCCGAACGGGAGGCTGCTCGCCTGGAAACTGCACACAAAAGTGACCCCAATAATAAAGCCCTCTTTAAGGAACTCCTTGCTGCCCGCAACAAAGTGAACGTATTTGCCCTAGCGGAGGTACATCGCAATCTGCAGCGTCTCAACCAACAATATTATAGGCTTGGCAACAGAGCGGGACGCTTGCTGGCGCGTAAACTAAGGGGACGTAGAGCTAAAGAACACATACATGCTGTATATACGGCATCGGGAGTTAAAGTAACCGACCCGGGAGAGATAGCAAATGCGTTTGCCGAATACTATGCACAGTTGTACAACCTTAGAGAGGATCCCGATACCCCCCAGCCTTCCTTGGTAGATATTGCTGGTTTCTTGGAGGGGTTGTCCCTCCCCACTATTGACCCTCAGACCCTTGAATCCCTTAGTTTGCCCTGGGCACATGAGGAAGTTGTGGCAGCTATTGAATCCTGCCCAGTAAACAAGGCCCCGGGCCCAGACGGATACCCCGCCAACTTCTATAAAACTTTTAAATCTACTCTTGCCCCGCTTTTAGTGTCAGTTTTCAACGAAGCCTCAGACTCCACATGCTTCCCGAAAGAGATGTTGGAGGCCCGTATAGTTACCATCCCTAAGGCGGGTAAATCTCCTGCTGTGGTCCAGAACTACCGCCCGATAGCACTCTTAAACACGGATCTTAAATTGTTCGCTAAGCTAGTCGCAAATAGGATATCCCCACTCCTACCCAATCTAATTAACCCTGACCAGGTAGGTTTTGTTCTTGGACGACAAGCATCTGATAACACACGGAGGGTTATCAATTTGATTGAATGCTGCCAAGCCCGGGACGAGCCTCTCTTGCTTCTCTCTTTAGATGCAGAAAAGGCTTTTGATAGGCTGCACTGGGACTATCTACGGGCTACCCTGGACTGCTTTGGATTTGCAGGCAGGATACTCGACTCCATATTGGCCCTGTACTCCTCCCCATCGGCCTCGGTGTTCACCAATGGTTGCAATTCATATACATTCAATATCACAAATGGGACCCGTCAGGGTTGCCCCCTTTCACCCCTCATTTTTGTACTGGCTATTGAGCCCTTGGCGGAGCGGATCAGGACACTAGACCCCATTGTTGGCCCTGTGGTGGAAGGGACGCACCATAAAATATGTCTTTTTGCTGACGATATCTTAGTATGCCTTAGCGACCCTGAATCGTCATTACCGCATTTACACTCTCTCTTAGACTCCTACGCAGCGATCTCCTATTATAAGCTAAATACCACCAAGACTGAGGCCCTTCCTCTGAACATGTCGGATGACGTTCTTAGGCGTCTAAAGTTGACCTACAAATACGCATGGCAACTCAGGTCACTTAAATACTTGGGTGTGCAAATCTCCAGAGGGCGAGATTTAATGGGATGTAACTATGACCCCCTTTTTAGAACATTTGAGCTATTTATTAAAGACTGGATGATGCAGGAGGTTTCATGGGTCGGACGAGTAGCGGCTGCGAAGATGGTGCTCTTACCCAAACTAATGTACCTTTTCCGTACCATTCCTAGGACCTTCCCTAAAGATATTTGCAATAGATTTAACCGTTTACTATCAAACTATGTGTGGGGGGGCTCAAAACCGAGGATAGCAAAATCCACCCTAGTTGCGCGGAAGTGTGACGGGGGAGTGGCCTACCCAGATCTAGAGAGATACCATAATGCTTGTTTACTCGCTCAGGCCAGAGACTGGTTCACTCAAGACGCCCCAAAACCATGGGTGTCACTGGAACGGAGTGCTGTCTCCCCCTTCGCACTATCTGACTTGCTTTGGCTGCCTACAACTTCTATCCCTCTAGAAGGGGTGGAAAACTCGGCGGTCCAGGCAACGTTGTTAGCATGGAAAATCGTAGCTAAATCCCTCCCCACCGGAGCCCTTCCCTCCCCCCAATTGTCTCTCCACACCATAGCCACAATGATCCCAGACCTTCACCTACACCATTGGCGTGACAGAGGCCTAACCACCTTGAAGGATGTCCTGCGGGACGGTGTATTAGTCCCATTTTCCCTACTTCAGGAACAATTCCAGGTACCTAAACAAGATTTTCACAGATATCTGCAATTGAGGCATTGGCTTCAAAGTTTTTCTCCCAACCGAGTCCCCCATATTGGCCCCTCTAAATTGCTGATGTCACTCTTGTTGCCTGTCAGAAATAAAGGCGGTATCTCCAGATGGTACCAATATCTCGTGACTGAGGCCCGGCGTGGGGTATTCCCCTCACAGACCAAATGGGAAAAAGACCTCCCTGCGGTCTTCACCGAGGATATTTGGAAAACTATCTTTCAATCCTGCTTTAAAATCTCTAAATGTACAAATCACTGTGAAATGTATTACAAATTGGTTCATAGGGTGTACTTTACGCCGGAACGCTTACACAAGATTTGGCCTGAGGTCTCTGCCAGTTGCTGGAGAAACTGTGGAATGGTGGGGGATATTCTACACATTTTCTGGCTATGCCCAACAATCCGGTCACTGTGGAGAGATGTGTTTCTTTTCATGTCGCTTGTCCTGGGAGTATCCCTCACACCTGACCCCCTAATAGCACTATTTCATTACTACAGTGGTGAGATGTCTAACAACGACAGATATCTTTTAGGTCACATACTCATAGCAACTAAGGCCGCCATTGCCTCCAAATGGAAGTCGGCGGTCGTTCCCACGCTATTAATGATAGAACAAAAAGTTCATCAACACTATGTGTTTGAAACGTCGGAGGGCGGATTTCCCCCCGGGACTCCCAAGATGAGTAGGAAATGGGATAAGTGGTTCCTATATAGAGAAAAATCGGGCCAAAGTAGTTTATCCGGTACCATGATTGCCCCACCTGACCCTTCTGAGCTTAACTCCCCAAATCAAGATGGCCCCTAACTTAACTTAACTTAACTCAATTCATTACGGGTTTCAGATCTCCCCACTTTCATTATGTTTACACTCTGATTTTATTGCTATTCACAGATGTCCCTGATACCTAACCTTCCTTTCCCTTGTCTTAATTAGTTATGTTATGTTATGTACTTGTCTTCCCCCCTATTTCTGTTTTATTTTTTCATTTACAAATTCAATTGTACTTATAATTTGTACAAAATTTCAATAAAAATCTAATATTAAAAAAAAAAAAGAAGTGCAAAGCAAAAAACAAACAAACACTGCCGTGAAAAATTACAACTCGTAAAAAAGTGCTAAAAAAAACCAGACCTTTTTTTTTATTCGTGATTGGATAGGCATGCACGGATCCATGAGATCCGTGCATGTATATCAGTGGGAAGGGGTGGGAAAGTGCTTATTTTTTCAAAAAAAATTGGGTGGGGTCCCCCCTCCTAAGCATAACCAGCCTCGGGCTCTTTGAGCCGATCCTGGTTGCAGAAATATGGGGGAAAAAATGACAGGGGTTCCCCCATATTTAAGCAACCAGCATCGGGCTCTGCGCCTGGTCCTGGTCCCAAAAATACGGGGGACAAAAAGAGTAGGGGTCCCCCGTATTTTTAAAACCAGCACCGGGCTCCACTAGCTGGACAGATAATGCCACAGCCGGGGGTCACTTTTATATAGTGCCCTGCGGCCGTGGCATCAAAAATCCAACTAGTCACTCCTGGCCGGGGTACCCTGGGGGAGTGGGGACCCCTTCAATCAAGGGGTCCCCCCCCCCCCCAGCCACCCAAGGGCCAGGGGTGAAGCCCGAGGCTGTCCCCCCCCATCCAATGGGCTGCGGATGGGGAGGCTGATAGCCTTTGTTGTAAAAGAAAAGATATTGTTTTAGTAGCAGTACTACAAGGCCCAGCAAGCCTCCCCCGCATGCTGGTACTTGGAGAACCACAAGTACCAGCATGCGACGGAAAAACGGGCCCGCTGGTACCTGTAGTACTACTACTAAAAAAATACCCAAAAAAAGACAAGACACACACACCGTGAAAGTATAATTTTATTACATACATACACACATACATACATACATACATACATACTTACCTTAAGTTCCCACGCAGGTCGGTCCTCTTCTCCAGTAGAATCCAAGGGGTACCTGTTGAAGAAATTATACTCACGAGATCCAGGGGTCCAGGCTCCTCTGGAAATCCAGGGGTAATCCACGTACTTGCATAAAATAAGAAAACGGAAAGCCGAGCCACGAACTGAAAGGGGCCCCATGTTTTCACATGGGACTCCTTTCCACGAATGCCAGAAACCCACTCTGACTGATGTCTAAGTGGGTTTCTTCAGCCAATCAGGGAGTGCCACGTTGTAGCACTCTCCTGATCGGCTGTGTGCTCCTGTACTGAGTGACAGGCGGCACACGGCAGTGTTACAATGTAGCGCCTATGCGCTACATTGTAACCAATGCTGGGAACTTTCTGCTCAGCGGTGACGTCACTTTAGGTCAACCGCAGGGCAGAAAGTTCCCATCATTGGTTACAATGTAGCGCATAGGCGCTACATTGTAACACTGCCGTGTGCTGCCTGTCAGTGAGGACAGGAGCACACAGCCGATCAGGAGAGTGCTACAACGTGGCACTCCCTGATTGGCTGAAGAAACCCACTTAGACATCAGTCAGAGTGGGTTTCTGGCATTCGTGGAAAGGAGTCCCATGTGAAAACATGGGGCCCCTTTCAGTTCGTGGCTCGGCTTTCCGTTTTCTTATTTTATGCAATTAGTGGATTACCCCTGGATTTCCCGAGGAGCCTGGACCCCTGGATCTCGTGAGTATAATTTCTTCAACAGGTACCCCTTGGATTCTACTGGAGAAGAGGACCGACCTGCGTGGGAACTTAAGGTAAGTATGTATGTATGTGTGTATGTATGTAATAAAATTATACTTTCACGGTGTGTGTGTCTTGTCTTTTTTTGGGTATTTTTTTTGTAGTAGTACTACAGGTACCAGCGGGCCCGTTTTTCCGTCGCATGCTGGTACTTGTGGTTCTCCAAGTACCAGCATGCGGGGAAGGCTTGCTGGGCCTTGTAGTACTGCTACTAAAAACAATATCTTTTCTTTTACAACAAAGGCTATCAGCCTCCCCATCCGCAGCCCATTGGATGGGGGGGGGACAGCCTCGGGCTTCACCCCTGGCCCTTGGGTGGCTGGGGGGGGGGACCCCTTGATTGAAGGGGTCCCCACTCCCCCAGGGTACCCCGGCCAGGAGTGACTAGTTGGATTTTTGATGCCACGGCCGCAGGGCACTATATAAAAGTGACCCCCGGCTGTGGCATTATCTGTCCAGCTAGTGGAGCCCGGTGCTGGTTTTAAAAATACGGGGGACCCCTACTCTTTTTGTCCCCCGTATTTTTGGGACCAGGACCAGGCGCAGAGCCCGATGCTGGTTGCTTAAATATGGGGGAACCCCTGTCATTTTTTTCCACATATTTTTGCAACCAGGATCGGCTCAAAGAGCCCGAGGCTGGTTATGCTTAGGAGGGGGGACCCCACGCATTTTTTTTTATTATTTTACAGTGTTTAATTAAAAAAATAAATAAATAAACCCCAGCACGGATCACACAGATCCGGCCGAGATTGATTGTAAAAAAAGTCGGCAGTGTTTTGCTAATCACTGCCGTAAAAATAGAAAAAAAACCACGAATGACATCGACATCGGAACAAAAGAAAAACCCGAATACGACAGCTTAGTAAATTAGTCGTAATCAATTCAAAAAGTTGCAGTTTTACACTTTCGATGTCATTCGTGATTGAACTTTGACCTGAATCTGGAAAATACGAATCTTAGTAAATTTACCCCAAAGTCTCCAATTCTGACACTCGCCTGGCCGAGGCAAGGGCCAACAGCATGGTCACTTTCCATGTGAGATATTTCAAATCCACAGATTTGAGCGGTTTAAACCAATGTGATTTGAGGAATCCCAGAACTACGTTGAGATCCCACAGTGCCACTGGAGGCACAAAAGGGGGTTGTATATGCAGTACTCCCTTGACAAACTTCTGGACTTCAGGAACTGAAGCCAATTCTTTCTGGAAGAAAATCGACAGGGCCGAAATTTGAACCTTAATGGACCCCAATTTGAGGCCCATAGACACTCCTGTTTGCAGGAAATGCAGGAATCGACCGAGTTGAAATTTCTTCGTGGGGCCTTCCTGGCCTCACACCACGCAACATAGTTTCGCCACATGTGGTGATAATGTTGTGCAGTCACCTCCTTCCTGGCTTTGACCAGGGTAGGAATGACCTCTTCCGGAATGCCTTTTTCCCTTAGGATCCGGCGTTCAACCGCCATGCCGTCAAACGCAGCCGCGGTAAGTCTTGGAACAGACATGGTACTTGCTGAAGCAAGTCCCTTCTTAGCGGCAGAGGCCATGAGTCCTCTGTGAGCATCTCTTGAAGTTCCAGGTACCAAGTCCTTCTTGGCCAATCCGGAGCCACGAGTATAGTTCTTACTCCTCTACGTCTTATAATTCTCAGTACCTTGGGTATGAGAAGCAGAGGAGGGAACACATACACTGACTGGTACACCCACGGTGTTACCAGAGCGTCCACAGCTATTGCCTGAGGGTCTCTTGACCTGGCGCAATACCTGTCCAGTTTTTTGTTCAGGCGGGACGCCATCATGTCCACCTTTGGTCTTTCCCAATGGTTCACAATCATGTGGAAGACTTCCCGATGAAATCCCCACTCTCCCGGGCGTCGGAATGAACACTGCTGACAGTGCTATCACCTGATTTTCCGCCCAGCGAAGAATCCTTGCAGTTTCTGCTATTGCCCTTCTGCTTCTTGTGCCGCCCTGTCTGTTTACGTGGGCGACTGCCGTGATGTTGTCCCACTGGATCAATACCGGCTGACCTTGAAGCAGAGGTCTTGCTAAGCTTAGAGCATTGTAACTTGCCCTTAGCTCCAGTATATTTATGTGGAGAGAATTCTCCAGACTTGATCACACTCCCTGGAAATTTTTTTCCCTGTGTGACTGCTCCCCAGCCTCTCAGGCTGGCATCCCTGGTCACCAGGACCCTTCCTGAATGCCGAATCTGCGGCCCATTAGTAGATGAGTACTTTGCAGCCACCGCAGAAGAAACACCCTTGTCCTTGGAGACAGGGTTATCCGCTGATGCATCTGAAGATGCGATCCGGACCATTTTTCCAGCAGATCCCACTGAAAAGTTCTTGCGTGAAAACTGCCGAATGGAATCGCTTCGTAAGAAGCCACCATTTTTCCCAGGACCCTTGTGCAATGATGCACTGACACTTTTCCTGGTTTTAGGAGGTTCCTGACAAAAATCGGATAACTCCCTGGCTTTCTTCTCCGGGAGAAACACCCTTTTCTGGACTGTGTCCAGAATCATCCCTAGGAACAGCCGATGTGTCGTCGGAAACAACTGCGGTTTTGGAATATTTAGAATCCACCCGTGCTGTCGTAGAACTACTTGAGATAGTGCTACTCCGACCTCCAACTGTTCTCTGGACCTTGCTCTTATCAGGAGGTCGTCCATTTTCTTTGAAGAAGAATCATCATTTCGGCCATTACCTTGGTAAAGACCCGGGGTGCCGTGGACAATCCAAACGGCAGCGTCTGAAACTGATAGTGACAGTTCTGTACCACGAACCTGAGGTACCCTTGGTGAGAAGGGCAAATTGGGACATGGAGGTAAGTATCCCTGATGTCCCGGGACACCCTATAGTCCCCTTCTTCCTGGTTCGCTATCACTGCTCTGAGTGACTCCATCTTGATTTGAACCTTTGTAAGTGTTCAAATATTTCAGATTTAGAATAGGTCTCACCGAGCCTTCTGGCTTCAGTACCACAACATAGTGTGGAATAATACCCCTTTCCTTGTTGTAGGAGGGGTACTTTGATTATCACCTGCTGGGAATACAGCTTGTGAATTGTTTCCAATACTGCCTCCCTGTCGGAGGGAGACGTTGGTAAAGCAGACTTCAGGAACCTGCGAGGGGGAAACGTCTCGACTTTCCAATCTGTACCCCTGGGATCCTACTTGTAGGATCCAGGGGTCCTGTACGGCCCCAGCGTCATGCTGAGAAACTTGGCAGAAGCGGTGGAGGCTTCTGTTCCTGGGAATGGGCTGCCTGCTGCAGTCTTCTTCCCTTTCCTCTATCCCTGGGCAGATATGACTCTTATGGGGACGAAAGAACTGAGGCTGAAAAGACGGTGTCTTTTTCTGCAGAGATTTGACTTAGGGTAAAAACGGTGGATTTTCCAGCAGTTGCCGTGGCCACCAGGTCCGATGGACCGACCCCAAATAACTCCTCCCCTTTATACGGCAATACTTCTTTGTGCCGTTTGGAATCTGCATCACCTGACCACTGTCGTGTCCATAAACATCTTCTGGCAGATATGGACATCGCACTTACTCTTGATGCCAGAGTGCAAATATCCCTCTGTGCATCTCGTATATATAGAAATGCATCCTTTAAATGCTCTATAGTCAATAAAATACTGTCCCTGTCAAGGGTATCAATATTTTTAGTCAGGGAATCCGACCAAGCCACCCCAGCTCTGCACATCCAGGCTGAGGCGATCGCTGGTCGCAGTATAACACCAGTATGTGTGTATATACTTCTTAGGATATTTTCCAGCCTCCTATCAGTTGGCTCCTTGAGGACGGCCCTATCCGGAGACGGTAACGCCACTTGTTTTGATAAGCGTGTGAGCGCCTTATCCACCCTAAGGGGTGTTTCCCAACGCGCCCTAACTTCTGGCGGGAAAGGGTATACCGCCAATAATTTTCTATCGGGGGAAACCCACGCATCATCACACACTTCATTGAATTTATCTGATTCAGGAAAAACTACAGGTAGTTTTTTCACACCCCACATAATACCCTTTTTTGTGGTACTTGTAGTATCAGAAATATGTAACACCTCCTTCATTGCCCTTAACAAGTAACGTGTGGCCCTAAAGGAAAATACGTTTGTTTCTTCACCGTCGACACTGAAATCAGTGTCCGTGTCTGTGTCTGTGTCGACCGACTGAGGTAAATGGCCGTTTTAAAGCCCCTGACGGTGTTTGAGACGCCTGGACAGGTACTATTTTTTTGCCGGCCGTCTCTGTTGACATTATCACGTAATTCCTTGAATAAGCCATCCATTCCGGTGTCGACTCCCTAGAGAGTGACATCACCATTACAGGCAATTGCTCCGCCTCCTCACCAACATCGTCCTCATACATGTCGACACACACGTACCGACACACAGCACACACACAGGGAATGCTCTGATAGAGGACAGGACCCCACTAGCCCTTTGGGGAGACAGAGGGAGAGTTTGCCAGCACACACCAAAAACGCTATAATTATACAGGGACAACCTTTATATAAGTGTTTTTCCCTTATAGCATTTTAATATATATAGTCATATCGCCAAATAAGTGCCCCCCCCTCTCTGTTTTAACCCTGTTTCTGTAGTGCAGTGCAGGGGAGAGCCTGGGAGCCTTCCCACCAGCATTTCTGTGAGGGAAAATGGCGCTGTGTGCTGAGGAGAATAGGCCCCGCCCCCTTTTCGGCGGGCTTCTTCTCCCGTTTTTCTGAGACCTGGCAGGGGTTAAATACATCCATATAGCCCCCAGGGGCTATATGTGATGTATTTTTAGCCAGAATAAGGTACTATCATTGCTGCCCAGGGCGCCCCCCCCAGCGCCCTGCACCCTCAGTGACCGCTGCTATGAAGTGTGCTGACAACAATGGCGCACAGCTGCAGTGCTGTGCGCTACCTTATGAAGACTGAAAAGTCTTCTGCCGCCGGTTTCTGGACCTCTTCACTTTTCGGCATCTGCAAGGGGGTCGGCGGCGCGGCTCCGGGACGAACCCCAGGGTGAGACCTGTGTTCCGACTCCCTCTGGAGCTAATGGTGTCCAGTAGCCTAAGAAGCCAATCCATCCTGCACGCAGGTGAGTTCACTTCTCTCCCCTAAGTCCCTCGATGCAGTGAGGACTCACTGAAAATAAAAAACCTAACAAACTTTTACTCTAAGCAGCTCTTTAGGAGAGCAACCTAGATTGCACCCTTCTCGGCCGGGCACAAAAATCTAACTGAGGCTTGGAGGAGGGTCATAGGGGGAGGAGCCAGTGCACACCACCTGATCCTAAAGCTTTTACTTTTGTGCCCTGTCTCCTGCGGAGCCGCTAATCCCCATGGTCCTGACGGAGTCCCCAGCATCCACTTAGGACGTCAGAGAAAATATCATTTATTGTATCTGTAGCTATAAATAAAATAAATCCCCATTTTTACCTTCCGTGGTAGTAATCAAGAAAGAGAAATATGCTGCAGATATGTTCGGTATTTAATACCGGCGGTTGGGATGCCGACGGTCACGTGATCGACCCCGGCATAATGACAATTAATATCCCGACTGCAGATGGGGGTAAGTATTTCGAGCCTCCCCTATCCTAACCCTAACCAGTATCCTCCGGTCTATAGATCTGCACTAAAAAGGTCTACAGTCACTAATGGTCGACCTACTGACTGTAGACCTTTATAGTGTAGATCTAATAATCCACACACCCTAACCCTACAGGGGTGGCAGCTATGGGCAACCCTCTGGGGGTGTCGGCTTCAGCTAACCACCCCCCCTAGTGCCTAATCCTCCTAATCACCGCTAGGGCTAAGCCCTAACCATCCCCGATACACTGTGGGTGTTCCGTCGGCAGTCTCCTGAGTGGTGTCAGGATTCTGGCGCCAGTCACATGACCGCCGGCATCCCGACCTCCGGGATGCTGAACGCAACCCGTTTCGTAGAACATCTTAATGTTATAAAAAACTTAACAATACACTTATTTAATTCACTAATCCATCTGCCACCAGGTGAGCTGTGCTACTGCCAGGCCCAAGTACCGCTCACAGAGTACCCCGCTATCGCTCTACTATTATCAGGGTGGTGTTGGTGTTAGTGTGTGTAGAAGTAGTGCTGTGTAGTGTAATGAAAGTATTATTAGTGAGTTGACGTACAGTTACATGTGGTGGTTATAGATACTGTATATATATGTAATATATCGTTCCATCTCCTAAATGTCCCCCTGAGGAAGTCAGACTGTCCATACTGGTGATAACGGTTTTAGATGTCCAATGTGCTGTGTTTCATTGGATAAGCCATTTATTTTTTATTTATTGTACGTCTTGAAATGACATATTAAATAAATTATATTATTATGAGGTGCGCTATGAGGTTTCCTTCTCATTTTTACTTTTGAGAATTGAATATTGCTGCAGAAGAATTTGGGATGACGCGCTGTCCCTAAGTACTCTGATTATGATAAGCCTATAAATAATAATTGTTTTGGTACGGGGTCAGTTCGGTATTTTTCACATTGGTGTGTCATTCAGAAAGTATTGCATACAGAGGAACCTGTTATTTGTTTATTACGGTACAGGTGTCCCAAATAAAGAGTAACAGACGAAAAGGCAGCACTCAGAGACTTGTACTGTGACAAAAAAGGTGAAACATTGGATTTACACTGGTTTTAAATGCCCCTCATGTAAATATATATATATATATATATATATATTTATGTAGACAGCCCCCCCAAGTGAAACAATATCTTTATGCTCACAGTAAGGTAGAGGAAGACAACTTGTAATCCCACAACAGCTATTGTGCCACAAGTCCCACCAGATACCAGGGGGTAGAATATGACTCTTACTGAGGGCGCATTCTTTGATAATACCTGACTTTGAATGTGTGTAGCTCTTCCAGGCCAAACGTTTCTCCCTCAGACATAACAACGCCGCCAAGTTCCACGTTTCCATGCAGGGGCCGGGATTTCAGGAAAAGTCCCAGATTCTCACTTTTGGTGTCCACGTCAGAGATGACCAGACTTTCCCCAGTAATGAGGCAGCTCGCTCCTTCCTCCGTCCTTACTGGGTGGGTCAAAATCTGAGCATGAAAATGCAGAAATACATTGATCCACTGGTTCCAATATAATGCACTTACATCAGTGATACATACTGTGTATACAGATGGTAGCTATACGTTGATTCAAGATTGATTGCAAAATCTTCCTCTTATAGGCAAAACCATGCTGAACTGCAGGTGGGGCAGATGTAACATGTGCAGAGAGAGTTAGATTTGGGTGTGGTGTGTTCAAGCTGAAATCTAAATTGCAGTGTAAAAATAAAGCAGCCAGTATTTACCCTGCACAGAAACAAAATAACCCACCCAAATCTAACTCTCTCTGCACATGTTACATCTGCCCCACCTGCAGTGCACATGGATTTGCCCATTAGTGTGCTTTTTTGGTTTGCTAACAAACCTGAATAGCCCCCATAGAGTCTTTATATTACATTACAGACAACTGGATTATGCAGATAGATACTGTAGGATGCAGTCATAGCCGAATAATGTTGAAATAGATCCTGATTCTGCGTCAGACAGATGTCTGTACGCCAGCGCAAACATTGAGTTTAGCATACAGTACACAGAGTCGGACTGGGGCATGTAGGGCCCACCGGGGGAATACAGTGATAGAGGCCCATGTTTAGGGGTGTGGCCAGTCTCTCGAGGGGGTGTGCCCATCCGCTACCTTGGTTTGCCTAACCATTTTGCATGGGTTGGTCCCCTAGATAAATATATACAGTAAATACTGTAGTGCACGCATGATAATGTACTAGATTAGTAACAGCACAGTCTGGAACCTGATCCCTAGAGGACGGGGTGGGCCCCCAGGCAGTAGGGCCCACCGGTGGTTTCCCCTTTACCCCTGTGGGCCAGTCCAACCCTGACAGTACATGTACAGGTGCAAATTTATTCTTCCTTGTGTATCTCTGTCCTAGATGGAACTTGGCGCATCTGTCTTTCCAAAGCAGATGCACAAACCCAGAGTCTTGCATTAGCATAAGGTAATATATCTGGCACAACTATAACTTTGTGTCCGACTCCTAATCAGCCCTATAGCTGGATAATGGATAATGAGTGTTTGTAGATGAGGAGTGGGGGCTAGTGGAGCTTTACCAGTAAGTGGATGGATGCTGAAACACACACACACACACACACACACACACACACACACACACACACACACACACTTACCTTTGGAGCTTGGTCATCCACTGGCATGACGGTTATGTTGAATACGAGCCCTGTCAGCTGCCCCCCGTGCTCATCTCTTACAGAGAACTGAAACTGGACATACATGGGATCTAGCCCGATATCCTGTGCCGGAGGCAGGTACGCCACTTTCATGTGTGTTACAGCGTGCTGAGAGAAAAGCAAAGACACCACCATGAAATGCCGCCTGGCTGCAGAACATATCTCAGAGGCGTTTACTGGTGCAAATGGAAAACGTGGTGCTGCTTACAACAACCAATCAGATGTCTTATTTCCTGAACGACCCTGGAATAATGCCAGCTATAGTCCGATTGGCTGCCGTGGACAACACAAGCTTGTCCTGTGCGTTTAAATAAATACACTTTTTTTTGTAAATATCGACTAAAATAACTTACACTAGTATATTGGTTGATGACATCCTCAGAGTTGCTCTTATGCGTTTCGTCTTCAGGTATTTTGTTGGGACCTTTACACGTTTAAATAAAAATTTGAGGGTCACCGTTCCCAATTAAAACCCGTGTGATTTGGGGTAAACCGCTCAGACATGGTTAAATCAGTTTGACTTTCTCACATTTAGCTTAACTTTTTATTTTGAAACTCAATCTACGATTCGTCGATCAATTTTCAGAATCGATATGCAAATTGTTTGAATGGTGTCTGGGACAGAAGGCCTGATTTGGAGAGAACTTGTATTGAGACTCCCTCTCGAGAATTTAGTTGAATTTAGTCATGTTGCTCTAAAATGCATAAGCTATGTAACATACCCTTATACAGAAAAGCTATTTACTAAATATCCTGAATAGCATATGACACACCAGTATCCCAACCAGTGGCAGAACTCAACTTCACCCCAGTGCCCAGAGTCAAGGTCACCTCCAGAGTGCCTTCCCCCTCTGAGTTAAAATACGCCCCCACTTCCCTAAGAGTTGAAGTGCCACTTGGGCAGGGATGCATAGTCTATATGGATAATCTACAAATAGCAGGTGCCTTAGGCTGCTGGGCTGATATTCTAGGGGTATGGTCCACCTCCTAGTTCCCTCCTCCGAGGTCTGGCGCACAGAGCCAAAGGCTTCCGCGGCATAGGTGAGTTACACAGCTCATCCCAAAAGCAGATGAATAGAAAGGGTGTGGAATGGATATGTAGCATATACCTGGGTGAAAGATTTCAGGCCGGGAATCGATTGGTCCTTTTCTAATAAGCTTCCAGCATCTATGAAAATTAGTTTTCCAGCATCCCGCAATCTGAAAATAATAGAAAAAACGGGTTCTTCATCTTATTATTTTTTCCCTTTAAATAACGCTACAACACACCAGAATCATTTTACTATGTATAAACGCCTCTACTTTGTATAATTGCATTAAAAAATATACTGTATGTGATAGCTGCCATGTTGTTTGACCATTAAATACAGTAAGCAGGTAAGAAATGACAAAAACAATAGTGCCCCCTAGATTATTATAGTTATAGTCAGACATGCGCACTGGGAGGCATGCGCTTTACAGCTTCCTCCCCACCATTGGCTCCCACTGAGGGGGACGGAGTGGAGAGACAGTCCAAATAGGGATGGCCATTGATGGCGCCATTGGTGGTTGAAATCGAAGGTATGAAACTATCGACAGTGAACCATTGATGGTTACGTTCACTGATGGCCATCCCTGCTCTATTACTGACTGGGCAGCGGACCAATCAGAAGTGGGGCATGGCTTTGCAGGTCACACTGGGGGATGGAGGTTAGCTCAGTGTCTCTGCACCAGTGAGGAAAAATGAAAACATTGTGGGGCTCTGTGCAATCAATGGCGGAGAGTCACTGGATTTATGCCATCAACAGCAAAACCATACACCATTGTGGGTTAACCATCAGCAATTGTTAACCATCGATGGTCAATGGCCATCCCTAAGTCCAAGCGAGAGGTGAAGGGCAAGAAGCGGCAAGGCCGGGAGCTGGGAATCATTCCAAAGAAGCTGTATCCAGGGTAAGCAAGGGGGGAGGTAAGAGGACAGGAGAGACCCCTTGATATGGAGGATGCTGGTAATGAATATTTGGTCACAAATGCTATGACAGGCTTCATGCACTAAATAACTTCACCCATAAAATTGCTACCTAGAAGACGTAAAGGTAAATGGGGACCTCCAACATTCCTCGCTACTGCATATATTCTGGAAAGTATCTTCAGAACTGGTTTTTATTTGGCATTATCTACATACAGTGTAAATGAAAAATATTTTCTTATCTCTTTAATAATAGTTAGGCCAGTGGTTCCCACATTTTTTTGAATCACGGCGCCCTAGAATATCAGAATTTTTTTCACGGCACCCCTAGGCCAAAAGTTTCCTAATAAGAAAATTAGAAAGAATTACAGGTTGAGTATCCCATATCCAAATATTCCGAAATACGGAATATTCTAAAATACGGACTTTTTTGAGCGAGAGTGAGATAGTGAAACCTTTGTTTTTTGATGGCTCAATGTACACAATCTTTGTTTAATACACAAAGTTATTAAAAATATTGGCTAAAATGACCTTCAGGCTGTGTGTATAAGGTGTATATGAAACATAAATACATTCTGTGCTTAGATTTAGGTCCTATCGCCACGATATCTCATTATGGTATGCAATTATTCCAAAATACGGAAAAATCCGATATCCAAAATACTTCTGGTCCCAAGCATTTTAGATAAGGGATACTCAACCTGTATTAAATTAAGCAAATTGTGCTTATATGTCATCCTTAGGTTCTGTGTGGTGAGGGACAAGATTTGGTTCTGACTGACAGTCACCAGCACTGGTTTTGAATTGGTCCTGGACCACCAACTCAGGCAGTGGCGTAACTAGGGGTCCGCAGCCACTGCTGTCGCTTGGAGGCGCGCAGGGCTGCGGGGCGCCATAGCCGCCACTGATTTCTGCTGGGAAGGACACGGAGGGCACAGCGCGCGCCTCTCCTGTGTGTCCCTCCTGGGTCTCCGGCGGCAGCGGCAGCGGCGTGTCTGTTAAATGAAGTGCCCGCTCGTGAGCTCTGATTGGCTCACGAACCGGAACTTCATTTAACAGACACGCCGCTGCCGCCGGAGATGCAGGAGGGACACACAGGAGAGGCGCGAGCTGTGACCTCCTTCAAAAAACGCACAGCAGCGGAGGAGCCGGGGGGGGGGGGGGGGGGCTGGGTACCTAGCACTGGGGGAGCATATTTGGCACTGGGGGGACGACGACACATATTTGGCACTGGGGGAGCATATTTGGCAATGGGGGGGGGCATATTTGGCACTGGGTGAGCATATTTGGCACTGGGGGAGCATATTTGGCACTTGGGGGGGGCATATTTGGCCCTGGGGGAGCATATTTGGCACTGCGGGGGGCATATTTGGCACTGGGGGAGCATACGGTACTTGGCACTAGGGGAGCATATTTGGCACTGGGTGGGCATATATGGCACTGGGGGGTATATGTGTACCTGGCACTGGGGGGGGAGGGGCATATTTGGCACTGGGGGTATATGTGTACCTGGCACTGGGGGCATATGTGTACCTGGCACTGTGGCGGAATATCTGGCACTGGGGGCATATGAGGCACTGGGAGCACAGCCCTAGCAACAAGCATTACCCCCTGGTTACAAGCACAACACCCAGCTCATGAAATCCCTGGCAACAAGCATTACCCTCTCAGCAGCAGATCTTGCCACGGGCAAGCAGGACTTTTTCCTGGGGAGCCGACTTCCGGAGGGCGCCGCAACATGGCAAGATCCACTACTGCTGTGCCCTCCGCTGCCCGTTGTGTCCCCCGGCAGTGTCCCCCTGTGAAGGGAACTAGACGCGTAGCGCCTAGTTTCCCTTCATGGAGAGGACCTTTGCTGTGCGGTGCCCGATGACGTCATCGCGCACCGCTCAGCATTTCAGCGGCGCTACTACTGTACAGGGGGTTAACTGACCACGCCCCCTGTACGAAACCACGCCCCCATGCACTGTCCTGGGTGCAAAAAGGTCTTGAACCGGCCCTGTACCCCCTAGCAACGAGCATGACATCAAGTGCATGAAACTACTGGCAACGAATATTACCCCCTGGCAACAAGCTTGAAACCCAGCACATGATACCTCTGGCAACAAGCATAACACCTACAGCATGAAACCCCTGGCAACGAGCATGACACCCTGAGCATGAAATCCCCTGGCACCATGCATGGAACCAAGAGCATGAAACCCCTGGCAACGAGCAGGTAATTTAAAAGTAATTAGAAGCCTTACTGTAGGACTTAATGTGTAATGGGCATTGCAGTGTGTGGCATAATGTATCATGGACACTGCGATGTGTGTCATAATGTGTCACAGACATTACGGTGTGTGGCATACTATATCACGGGCATTGTGGTATGTGGTATAATGTCTCAGGGGCATTGCAGTGTGTGGCATAATGTATAACGGGCATTGCGGTGTGTGGCATACGGTATAACGGGCATTGCGGTATGTGTCACAGGCATTACGGTGTGTGGTATACTATATCACGGGCATTGTGGTATAATGTCTCAGGGTCATTGCAGTGTGTGGCATAATGTATCACGGCCAATGCAGTGTGTGGCATAATGTATCACGGACATTGCGGTGTGTGTCATAATGTGTCACAGGCATTGTATGTGCTGTATTGTAACAGGGGCATTGCAGTGTGTAACATAATGTACAACGGGCATTGCGATTTCTGTCATAAAGTGTCACAGGCATTACGGTGTGTGGCATAATGTGTCAGGGGCATTATGGTGTGTGGCATAATGTGTCGGGGGCATTACGGTGTGTGCATATTGTGTCATGGGCATTATTGTGTGTGGCATAATGTCTAAGGGCCATTGCAGTATGTGGCATAATGTATACTGGGCATTACTATAAGGAGGAAAAATGACAAATAATATAAGGGGCATGAATCAGTATTATTTTTTTTCCTTGTGGTGGCTAACGTCTGGGCGTGCAGGTTGCAAAACTGGGGTATAAGGTAGTCTTTCCCTGCAAAGCCACGCCCCTTTATGCAAAGCCATGCCCATTTCAGCAAGGCCACACCATTTTTGCGGCGCGCGCCGATTCATCACTTCACTAGTACCAATTATGGGGGGGGGGGGGACGCCAGATAATTTTTTGCCTCTAGTTACGCCACTGACCCAGGGCACCCCTGCAAATCTCCTGAGGCACCGCGGCACACAGTTTGAGAACCACTGAGTTAGGCATTAATTGTCCCTACTCATACCCTGGAGATGTTGGAGTGTAGCAGGGTTTGGTGATGGTGTACAAGAGCTGACTGTCCGGAGATTCGGTGTCGGTGAAATGAAGATGTTGCTTAGTGATCCGCGTGATCTCATTCTCCTTTGCAGTAAGGTGTCTTGTACTTCCTCCGGCTTCTTTTGGCAGCTGATCCTTCACCGGTGAAATGTTAATGACAACAGTCTACAACAATAACCATATAAACGTCATTAAAGTGGAGATGGAACTGAAACACGGTGGAGGCTATTTGCACTATGGCGCGGTGGCTATTGGTGCTGGTAATGTGAACTGTTTCATCATGAACCAGCCCTCCGATATTTTTGTATTTCCCAGTAAAGCAGAACTAGGTAATAATGTGACTCACGTGTCTCTCTGAATAGTTTGGGGGCTCGTGGGAGTCTGATAGCACAAACTCGAAGGAGTCCTGGAAGATCTCTCCACCAAAGTGGTTGTAATAAATCAGCCCACGGAACAGGTCTCGCTGCAGGAACGTCGATACCGGAGCTCCTACAATCACAAAAGGGTTTATTCAAAGTCAAAATGGCCTTAAAAAATAATTCACACATATTTTATTAGTATTCGTATTCATTTCAGCCAAAATCAAATATATTTCTGCAGTCTCATAGCATTTAGCGTTAGGGCCCCTGCATTGGGCTCCTGTAGACACACCATTGGGGTTAGGGGGTCATGGCTATACTATATTGGGGGGCATGGTTGCGCCGGGTGTGGTTCATCAAATCGACAGTGTCTTGGTCGACAATGTTTAGGTCGACCACTATAGGTCGACAGTCACTAGGTCGACATGGATGGAAGGTCGACAGGGTTTCTAGGTCGACATGTGCTAGGTCGACAGGTCTAAAGGTCGACATGAGGATTTTTTTTTTTTTTTGTCATTTTCTTCGTAGAGTGACCGGGATCCCAAATTAGTGCACCGCGTCCCCTCGCATGGCTCGCTTCGCTCGCCATGCTTCGGGCATGGTGCCTTCGCTCCGCTACCGCTTCGCTCGGCACACTTTACCGTTCCAATCGTAGTCCACGTGGATCGTTAAGTATGGAAAAATCCCCCCCCCCAAAAAAATGTGAAAAACACATGTCGACCTTTAGACCTGTCGACCTAGCACATGTCGACCTAGAAACCCTGTCGACCTTCCATCCATGTCGACCTAGTGACTGTCGACCTATAGTGGTCGACCTAAACATTGTCGACCTAGACACTGTCGATCTTCAGACCGGATCCCGGTTGCGCCTCCTATGCATGCTCAGGATGTTGACTGGCCAGTGCCCAAGTACTTTGCATATAAGTATTTTTGATAAATGAGGCCCCTGCCAAAATATTGCTATGGGGCCCACAAATGTCGAGTTGTGCAGCTGATAAAAGTCGTTATTGGACTGGCTGGTTGAGGTCACACAAAGAGGGTGGCTCCGGCCTTACGATGTGGCATTTACCGGAGCTCTCTGCAGAATATCTCTTCACCAGCTCCCCCGCTCCAGGCGGCCGTGTGACATTGTACAGAATATAGTCATCACTGGAGTCCGAATCTGACGCCATTAACATGTCCCTCTCTATAAACACAGAGGCCCCTTCCACTAGCTCAAGCCCAATGTTGTTCACTAGAAATGGAGGGCTGTCGTCTTTGGGAAGGATGTTTATGTGGAATTTGTGCCGGATGCTGTGCTTTCCATCAAAAATCCGGAAGACAATAAAATCCTTAGTGGTGTCACTGTCGTCGTGATGGTAACGCAGAACGCCGTCCCGGATGTCCTGTACACTGAATATGAATGCCTTCGCTCCTGTGTGAAAAAGAACAAATGATGAATGGAAAATATTTGCATGCCTCCGAACATTGACACCTGCAAATCCAATATGGTGCCTCTTAGGTGAGCTACAAGTAGTAACGGACTGGGGCATGAAGGACCCCCAGGGGAATAAAATGGTAGGAATCCATGGGGTGCAGCCAGCCACTAGAGGGGGTGTGGCCAGTATCCACAGAGGTTTAGCCAACCACAAGAGAATCCATAGACTGATCCTTATATACAGGGTGATTCAAAAGTCGCAGTACACCCTTTTGCTTCAAAAACTGTGTAAGAAATGGGAAAACTGAATATTCCAGTAAGGCAGTGGTTCTCAAACTCGGTCCTCAGGACCCCACACGGTTCATGGTTTCCATGTCACCCGGCAGCTGCACTGTGTATCACCAACTGTCACATTTCAAAAATCTACAGGTGACCTGCAAAACATGGACCGTGTGGGGTCCTGAGGACCGAGTTTGAGAACCTGTGCAGTAAAGTATGGGTGAGGTGGGCTATCTTTTAGGGTATGTACTGAACACGGGTGCCATCTTGAATTTAAGTAAGTTTTCCTATTTTTTGAAACAAAAGGGCGTACTGCAGCTTTTGAATCACCCTGTATATTATATATATATATATATATATATATATATATACACTGTATTATATATACTGTATTTTATATACTGTGTACTAATTAAGGATTTTAAATCATCGATGGTCTATGATCAATGATGAATACTTTTACCTTGCATGGGGGAATACCAGATTGTTTCCCGCCATTGATGGTACAGAACTACAGATTTTTTTTTGTGTGTGTGTGTGTGTCTTCAAGTGTTGGAACACGGAGATTAGCTTCACCCCCGACACCCGCGAAGCCTCGTCCCCGGTTTCTGATTGGCCCACAGCTCATTTAACACTAATGCATGGGTGACCATTGATGGTTCCCTTACAGAAGGTTTTAAACTATCAAGATTATCCACAAATGGTACCATCGATGGCAACCATTGATGGATAACTCACGATGGCCAGCCTTAATACTGATAGTGCCAGCATAATGGGGGTCATTCCGAGTTGTTCACTAGCTAGCAGATTTTAGCAGCATTGCACACGCTAGGCCGCCACCCTATGGAAGTGTATCTTAGCATAGCAGAAGTGCGAACGAAAAATTAGCAGTATTGCGAATAGAAAGTTCTTAGCAGTTTCTGAGTAGCTCCAGACTTACTCCTACACTGCGATCAGCTCAGCCCATTTCGTTCCTGGTTTGACGTCACAAACACGCCCTGCGTTCGGCCAGCCACTCCCCCGTTTCTCCAGACACTCCCGCGTTTTATCCTGGCACGCCTGTGTTTTTCTGCACACTCCCTGAAAACGGTCAGTTTCCGCCCAGAAACACCCACTTCCTGTCAATCACACTCCGATCACTTCAACGATAAAAATTCTTCGTTCGGACGTGAGTAAATCTACTAAGTTTTGAGTTAAAATACTTAGCGCATGCGCACTGCGTACCATGCGCATGCGCATTTTTGCCTTAATCGCTCCGTTGCGAAAATCGGCAACGAGCGAACAACTCGGAATGACCCCCAATAGTGTAGCATTTGTGTACTAATAAAGCACATGATGGTAATCCTGTCTATATCATACCTCCCAACTTTCGCCTTTTCTGAATAGGGACATGCCGCGCAGCAGGCGCGGCTGGAAAGGGGGTGGGGCTTTGAGTGGAGGGGTGGGGCCTTGAGTTGAGGGGTGGGGCCTAGCACAACAACCCCCATTTCCATCATTTTGGGGGCGTGCCCATTGCTCCCTCAGCGGCTGGACAGCCCTCTGCTACCCTCCTTGCACTGATAGATGCGCATGCGCACGGCATCTATTCAGTGATCACCAGCTGCTTTGCAGAGCAGAGCAGAGCAGCAGTGATCACTAGCTCTCAGCGGCCCACGGGTGGGACAGCGGTATTCCCGGGATGCCCCGGATTGGTTTGTTTCCTGTGTAGCCCCCATCCCGCACCGCACCCATAATTCACTATGATACCTGGGAGGGAGGGGGGTCCCTTCATTCGGTGAGGTCCATGCGGCTGGCTGCGCACCGTGACCTCTGACTTCACATCTCGCAGCACAGGGGGAGCCGGGAGGAGGACGCTCAATGCTGCCAGGCATTGAAAAAAAAACAATGGGCCGCCTGATCCCGAAATCCCCGGTTTTGTAGCTTCCAATCCCAGAATTGAGTCCTGGATGATTTTTTGACCTAAATCCCGGGATCCCTCCGATCCTGATCCCGGGATTGGCCAACCTAATCCATGGTCCTGCTCTACCATGTACCTGACCCTCTAATAGAGTGTACAGTCAAGTGCACATTCTGGAACCTGACCCCTAGAGGAGAGGGTGGGCCCTCAGGAATTGGGACCCACTGGGGATTTTCCCCTGTGGGCCAGTCTGCCCCTGACTATAAATACAGACATAATCCTGTAACGGATCACACACTCTATTCTCGGTGATACAATGTGACATGGGCGTTGATATTTAATGTAGTTATACGTTTGATAAGTACAAGTTTGGAATGTGCTTAAGAACGAGGAAGGTGTTACCTCTGGCTGTGAGACGTCCATGGTGTAACCCATCCACAGTAACCAGATGAACTGCGTTAATATTATCATTATCCACAATCTGAAAAACATCCCAGGTTATAGAACGGGACTGTCCCTCCAGCAAGGTCAGACCTGTGATGTATGGTCATTAATGATACTGTGATTAATAATTCAAATGTCAGTCAGAATGCATACAATATAAACACAAAGGAAGAAAACGTCTAGCTGGAATGTGTTGCACAAGGAATACAAAATGTTCATATTGTGGGGGAGATGTATCAAGCCTTGGAGAGAGATAAGGAGAATAATTTGCCAAAGCAAACAGCTTCTTACTGTCATTTATCTAGCACAGTCTATGAGATGACCATAAGTAGTCGATTGGTTGCTTTGAGCAAAGTCTCCACTTTATCTTTCTCCAATACTTGATACATCTCCCCTTGTGTACTAACAAATCAGGGGAACAACAGACTGGATGCGGCTTATAACCGTCAGCAGCAAACTGTTTCGCCGTACAGCATAGATATTCTAACAACCTTTCATATTGAGCTTTAACTTACAAATGACTATCTTTGCTTATCTGTACCCTGCTGCAACATTTACTATGCATACGTCTTTTGCTTCTAGCTTGCGTCTGAGCTTTTCAGCCTTTTCAGCCCTTCATTGTGAGGATCTGTTTATTTCTCTGTTGCTGAAATACAGCACATTTTAAAGTGCTTTCTGCACTAGTTACAGCAGAACACAGCAGCTTTGTGTTATATTCCAGGGCAACCTATAAACGCATGGCTGAAGAGCACTGAAGGAAGCTACAAAAATACAGCCTTTCATTTATTAAAAGTTGTATGAAGGCATTCAGAAACAAGTAGGCAAAAGTTGTATGGAGGTGAAAACCATCTTTGACTATTTAATGAATGATAATATTTGCACATACTTCCAGAGATGATAGAGTAGCCACACAAGTTTGGGATACTGAACATCTAAGAAATTAGTATTTTCAGACGCTATACATCTGTCAGGGAACATCGATTAGTCAGCGCATCGATTAGTCTCCTGCGACATTAAATCATCAAGCAGTGCGGGGATATAAGCCGGCTGGGGCAGGGGGATCTTAGGAGGAATACATGAAACACCAGTAAGACAGTAGGGAATTATTCCATATCTTGGCTCTGTATGTGACTAATCAGATTATAGAGATCACACACAAGGTCTTACCAAATGAAAACACACATTTATTAAGTCCATATTACAGCATATTCCTAGCAGGCACTGCAGATTGAGCTGCAATAATCGTGCAACTGGCGTCTTAAGCCCATATGTGAGAGCTGCGTGTATTTTAGGCTCCTCCAGAAGTGATGCTGTAGCCCACACCAATTTTACAACACATATTACATGTACGTCTACTGAGCTCTTATTTGACAGGTTTGATACAGTGCTCCAACTGTTGGGCTGATTCTGAGGAAGACATGTACTAAGCAGTGATAAAAGTGGAGAAATGAGCCAGTGGAGAAGTTGCCCATGGCAACCAATCAGCTGCCCTGTATACTTTTATAGTATGGAAATTATAAATGCTACGGCAATGCTGATTGGTTGCCATGGGCAATTTCTCCACTGGCTCACTTCTCCACTTTTATCACTACATGTGCCCCTTAGTCACATGGGTCTCTGTTCACGGATGCAAAATGCCAGATGTCAATTTACAGATCTTTGTTTGTGCACGTGTGCCCTATTCGAACGCAACTCGGCCAGATCTGTCTTTCTGTTTCATGGTGGGAACTTGAAGTGGGTGGTGACACTGACAATCAGTGGCGTCACAATGGAGGAGATGTACTAAGCCTTGAAAAGTGATAAATTTCACAGTGATAAAGTACCAGCCAATCGGCTACTAATTGCCATGTCACAGGCTGTGTTTGAAAAATGACAATTAGGAGCTGATTGGCTGGTACTTTATCTCCAGCGAATTTATCTCCATCCAAGACTTAGTAAATAGACCCCTTAGTGGGGCGGAGCTTGGAGCAACATGGAGTAGGTAGCACAGCCTGCAAGCTCCCGCACAACATCCTATATTTATCCGCTATACGCCTGATGCTGCCTGATTTAAAGTGCTCACACATCGCCCTGAGTGCTAGAGACTCTCCTGACACACTGTCTCCCACCTACGGATCGGTGCTGCTGCCGTGGAACGTTGCTCCCTGCCCAGGGTACCCCGACGCTGCTCCCGGCGGCCATCTTGCCAGTGCGGTACGGGACATCTGCCTTGCACTCACCCCTGTGCTGCCTGACCGCTCGTCTCCGCCGTCCGGCCGCAGCGCCTGTGACACAGCCGGCTGCCCTTCCTCCTCCGCTACCGATCCTCGTGACTCATCGGGACGTCTGCCGTACCTGGCGTCCGTCCTGTGCTGCCTGACCGCTCGTCTCTGCCCTCCGGCCGCGGCACCTGTGAAGCCGCCGGCTGCCGATCCCCTCGATACATCGGGACCGGCGCTGCTTTCCTGCCACGTGGTGCCTGAGGGGAACGGCTCTCTGCTGCTGTGTTTCCGAGCAGCCTGCCTCCTGTTCCTTCACTGCACCTCGCCAGTACTTGTGTCCACCTGAAGCTCACAGTGCTCATATTGTACAAGCCAGCTGAGATTCCTGCAATAAGATCCTCTTATGATATATGCTGGACCTTACTCTCCTGGTACCTGGGATCACTTACTCATCAATCCAGGATTATTACAGTCATAAGCTGCGTGGGGTATAGTGTCGTCTGGTACATATTGTGCGCACTGACCCATCTGGCCCTCCTTGTTGGCACCTACACTGGTGCTGCATTTATTTGTCTTCCATACTGGGTGCTGCTGCTGCTCCTCCTTACTTGTCACCCTGCCTGGCTCTACACATATCCTGCACTAATCTTGTATTCTATATTGGGCGCTACAATGGGGAAAACAGGTGCGGCTGCAAAGCTGCAAAAATATGCAAGGGACTCCTCCTCTTCCCAATCCACCTCCTCTGCAACCCGCGACCCCCCTTCGCAGCACTCCGAGGGTGATGATTTAGCCCCGACAGACTCAGCACACTCTACGCAGAAAATAATACAGGCAATTGCCGCCTCTGAGCAACGTGTCTCCGATAAAATTGAGCGTGTTCAGATAGATGTCTCTTTCCTTCGCCAGGATCTCCAAAAGATTCGTGAAAGGGTGAGTGAGTCGGAACATCGTATTTCGGACCTAGAGGACACCACCTCTCCGCTCAAAACCAGGGTGGATGACCTGTCCACACAACTGTCGTCGGCACATGCCAAATTATCCGATATAGAGGGCAGGCTTCGCCGGAATAACGTTCGCCTGGTCGGGCTGCCCGAGAGGGCGGAGGGAACGGCTCCGGAGAAATTCTTGGAGGACTGGCTGATTAAGCTGTTTACGCGTGAAGCCTTTAGCACGCAATTCGCGGTGGAAAGGGCGCACCGTCTCCCATCTCGTCCTCCTCCACCTGGCGCTCCTGCTCGGACGTTTATTGCCCGTCTTCTTCATTTTAAGGATAGAGACACTATACTTCGTCTGGCTCGGCTCCAAGGCCCGCTGCTGTTTGACAATCACACAGTCTCAGTCTTCCCGGACTTTGCTCTCGAGGTTCAGAAGTCCCGTGCCCAGTTCTCTCTTGTCAAGCGTAAACTCAGGGATCGGAACATCCAATACTCAATGTTGTTTCCGGCATGTCTGAGGGTTATATTTAATGACACCACGCACTTCTTCTCTAACCCGGGGGATGTGGAGACCTGGCTGGAGCGGAGGCCTCCGGCTCCCGAATGAACTTGCATTGAATATACATTCTTGGCGTGTGGAAATTATTTCAGCGTGAACCCTATGGTTCCTATTGTCTCTGCCCTTGTGGGATGATGAGTGTCGTCTACTTGTTTACTTGCCATTCTACTGTAGCATCAGGCTGCTACTTTCTGTTAAGTTGTATGTGCGGGAGTCCCTTGCTGTAGATAGCTTAGGGTTTAGTTTAATTTAGTTTTGTTAGGGTATATAGGTATGACACTAGGTTGTTTATTGGTCATACAGGGTGGGTGCGGGATGGGATGTTTCATTGTTGTTGTTACTTTCCTTTTCTTTACTCTTTCCTCTCTTTTTTTTCTCTCTGCAACTGATCATGGTGCTCTAACGCTATGGAAATGTATGGCTTTTCAGATGTCACATTTGGAGTGTGCTCGGCCTCGGCCTCCCGGCCCTGATCGGGTTTTCTATGTTAGGGAGTATGGTTTTATTATAATACGATTCACTGAGTACCCTATCTCACACGCTATACCTTTTCCGTCTCCCACGATTTATCTCCTTGTGCCCATGCAAAGCGATCTACGGTATGGGTTCTAACACAGACGCCACGGGGAGGGACACGATTAGACTGATGGGATGGAATGTCCGTGGTTTAAATGATAAAATTAAACGCTCTCTTGTCCTGAAACAACTTCAAAAGTACAGAGTTGACATAGCATGTCTCTCTGAGACTCATCTGTATGGTAGTAGGGTCATGGCCATTAAGAGGCCATGGGTTGGATGGGCCTACCACTCCACGTTCTCCTCCAGTGCCAGAGGGGTGTCGATATTGGTTAAAAAATCGGTACATTTTCACCTGGAGCATAGCAGTGTGGACCCTCAGGGTCGTTATGTTTTTTTACGTGCCGTCATACATCACGCACTGTATCATATCATGGCTATATACATCCCCCCTCCCTATAACAGTGAAGTTTTACGCAGGGCAGCTGACTTTATAGTAGAGATGAGCGGGTTCGGTTTCTCTGAATCCGAACCCGCCAGAACTTCATGTTTTTTTTCACGGGTCCGAGCGACTCGGATCTTCCCGCCTTGCTCGGTTAACCCGAGCGCGCCCGAACGTCATCATGACGCTGTCGGATTCTCGCGAGGCTCGGATTCTATCGCGAGACTCGGATTCTATATAAGGAGCCGCGCGTCGCCGCCATTTTCACACGTGCATTGAGATTGATAGGGAGAGGACGTGGCTGGCGTCCTCTCCGTTTAGACACTTGATTTACTAATTTTGGGGAGCATTAGGAGTACTCAGTAGTGTACAGTGCAGAGTTTTGCTGATAGTGACCAGTGACCACCACTTTTATTTATAATCCGTTCTCTGCCTGAAAAAAGCGATACACAGCACACAGTGACTCAGTCACATACATACCATATCTGTGTGCACTGCTCAGGCTCAGGCCAGTGTGCTGCATCATCTATATATATTATATATCTGTCTGACTGCTCAGCTCACACAGCTTATAATTGTGGGGGAGACTGGGGAGCACTACTGCAGTGCCAGTTATAGGTTATAGCAGGAGCCAGGAGTACATAATATTATATTAAAATTAAACAGTGCACACTTTTGCTGCAGGAGTGCCACTGCCAGTGTGACTAGTGACCAGTGACCTGACCACCAGTATATAATATTAGTAGTATACTATCTCTTTATCAACCAGTCTATATTAGCAGCAGACACAGTACAGTGCGGTAGTTCACGGCTGTGGCTACCTCTGTGTCGGCACTCGGCAGCCCGTCCATAATTGTATATACCAGTGACCTAACCGTGGTTTTTTTTTCTTTCTTTATACATACATACTAGTTACGAGTATACTATCTCTTTATCAACCAGTCTATATATTAGCAGCAGACACAGTACAGTGCGGTAGTTCACGGCTGTGGCTACCTCTGTGTCGGCACTCGGCAGCCCGTCCATAATTGTATATACCACTTAACCGTGGTTTTTTTTTCTTTCTTTATACATACATACTAGTTACGAGTATACTATCTCTTTATCAACCAGTCTATATATTAGCAGCAGACACAGTACAGTGCGGTAGTTCACGGCTGTGGCTACCTCTGTGTCGGCACTCGGCAGCCCGTCCATAATTGTATATACCACCTAACCGTGGTTTTTTTTTCTTTCTTTATACATACATACTAGTTACGAGTATACTATCTCTTCATCAACCAGTCTATATATTAGCAGCAGACACAGTACAGTGCGGTAGTTCACGGCTGTGGCTACCTCTGTGTCGGCACTCGGCAGCCCGTCCATAATTGTATATACCACCTAACCGTGGTTTTTTTTTCTTTCTTTATACATACATACTAGTTACGAGTATACTATCTCTTTATCAACCAGTCTATATATTAGCAGCAGACACAGTACAGTGCGGTAGTTCACGGCTGTGGCTACCTCTGTGTCGGCACTCGGCAGCCCGTCCATAATTGTATATACCACCTAACCGTGGTTTTTTTTTCTTTCTTTATACATACATACTAGTTACGAGTATACTATCTCTTTATCAACCAGTCTATATATTAGCAGCAGACACAGTACAGTGCGGTAGTTCACGGCTGTGGCTACCTCTGTGTCGGCACTCGGCAGCCCGTCCATAATTGTATATACCACCTAACCGTGGTTTTTTTTTCTTTCTTTATACATACTAGTTACGAGTATACTATCTCTTTATCAACCAGTCTATATATTAGCAGCAGACACAGTACAGTGCGGTAGTTCACGGCTGTGGCTACCTCTGTGTCGGCACTCGGCAGCCCGTCCATAATTGTATATACCACCTAACCGTGGTTTTTTTTTCTTTCTTTATACATACATACTAGTTACGAGTATACTATCTCTTTATCAACCAGTCTATATATTAGCAGCAGACACAGTACAGTGCGGTAGTTCACGGCTGTGGCTACCTCTGTGTCGGCACTCGGCAGCCCGTCCATAATTGTATATACCACCTAACCGTGGTTTTTTTTTCTTTCTTTATACATACATACTAGTTACGAGTATACTATCTCTTTATCAACCAGTCTATATATTAGCAGCAGACACAGTACAGTGCGGTAGTTCACGGCTGTGGCTACCTCTGTGTCGGCACTCGGCAGCCCGTCCATAATTGTATATACCACCTAACCGTGGTTTTTTTCTTCTTTCTTTATACATACATACTAGTTACGAGTATACTATCTCTTTATCAACCAGTCTATATATTAGCAGCAGACACAGTACAGTGCGGTAGTTCACGGCTGTGGCTACCTCTGTGTCGGCACTCGGCAGCCCGTCCATAATTGTATATACCACCTAACCGTGGTTTTTTTTTCTTTCTTTATACATACATACTAGTTACGAGTATACTATCTCTTTATCAACCAGTCTATATATTAGCAGCAGACACAGTACAGTGCGGTAGTTCACGGCTGTGGCTACCTCTGTGTCGGCACTCGGCAGCCCGTCCATAATTGTATATACCACCTAACCGTGGTTTTTTTTTCTTTCTTTATACATACATACTAGTTACGAGTATACTATCTCTTTATCAACCAGTCTATATATTAGCAGCAGACACAGTACAGTGCGGTAGTTCACGGCTGTGGCTACCTCTGTGTCGGCACTCGGCAGCCCGTCCATAATTGTATATACCACCTAACCGTGGTTTTTTTTTCTTTCTTTATACATACATACTAGTTACGAGTATACTATCTCTTTATCAACCAGTCTATATATTAGCAGCAGACACAGTACAGTGCGGTAGTTCACGGCTGTGGCTACCTCTGTGTCGGCACTCGGCAGCCCGTCCATAATTGTATATACCACCTAACCGTGGTTTTTTTTTCTTTCTTTATACATACATACTAGTTACGAGTATACTATCTCTTTATCAACCAGTCTATATATTAGCAGCAGACACAGTACAGTGCGGTAGTTCACGGCTGTGGCTACCTCTGTGTCGGCACTCGGCAGCCCGTCCATAATTGTATACTAGTATCCAATCCATCCATCTCCATTGTTTACCTGAGGTGCCTTTTAGTTGTGCCTATTAAAATATGGAGAACAAAAATGTTGAGGTTCCAAAATTAGGGAAAGATCAAGATCCACTTCCACCTCGTGCTGAAGCTGCTGCCACTAGTCATGGCCGAGACGATGAAATGCCAGCAACGTCGTCTGCCAAGGCCGATGCCCAATGGCATAGTACAGAGCATGTCAAAACCAAAACACCAAATATCAGTAAAAAAAGGACTCCAAAACCTAAAATAAAATTGTCGGAGGAGAAGCGTAAACTTGCCAATATGCCATTTACCACACGGAGTGGCAAGGAACGGCTGAGGCCCTGGCCTATGTTCATGGCTAGTGGTTCAGCTTCACATGAGGATGGAAGCACTCAGCCTCTCGCTAGAAAACTGAAAAGACTCAAGCTGGCAAAAGCACCGCAAAGAACTGTGCGTTCTTTGAAATCCCAAATCCACAAGGAGAGTCCAATTGTGTCGGTTGCGATGCCTGACCTTCCCAACACTGGACGTGAAGAGCATGCGCCTTCCACCATTTGCACGCCCCCTGCAAGTGCTGGAAGGAGCACCCGCAGTCCAGTTCCTGATAGTCAGATTGAAGATGTCAGTGTTGAAGTACACCAGGATGAGGAGGATATGGGTGTTGCTGGCGCTGGGGAGGAAATTGACCAGGAGGATTCTGATGGTGAGGTGGTTTGTTTAAGTCAGGCACCCGGGGAGACACCTGTTGTCCGTGGGAGGAATATGGCCGTTGACATGCCAGGTGAAAATACCAAAAAAATCAGCTCTTCGGTGTGGAGGTATTTCACCAGAAATGCGGACAACAGGTGTCAAGCCGTGTGTTCCCTTTGTCAAGCTGTAATAAGTAGGGGTAAGGACGTTAACCACCTCGGAACATCCTCCCTTATACGTCACCTGCAGCGCATTCATAATAAGTCAGTGACAAGTTCAAAAACTTTGGGTGACAGCGGAAGCAGTCCACTGACCAGTAAATCCCTTCCTCTTGTAACCAAGCTCACGCAAACCACCCCACCAACTCCCTCAGTGTCAATTTCCTCCTTCCCCAGGAATGCCAATAGTCCTGCAGGCCATGTCACTGGCAAGTCTGACGAGTCCTCTCCTGCCTGGGATTCCTCCGATGCATCCTTGCGTGTAACGCCTACTGCTGCTGGCGCTGCTGTTGTTGCCGCTGGGAGTCGATGGTCATCCCAGAGGGGAAGTCGTAAGCCCACTTGTACTACTTCCAGTAAGCAATTGACTGTTCAACAGTCCTTTGCGAGGAAGATGAAATATCACAGCAGTCATCCTACTGCAAAGCGGATAACTGAGTCCTTGACAACTATGTTGGTGTTAGACGTGCGTCCGGTATCCGCCGTTAGTTCACAGGGAACTAGACAATTTATTGAGGCAGTGTGCCCCCGTTACCAAATACCATCTAGGTTCCACTTCTCTAGGCAGGCGATACCGAGAATGTACACGGACGTCAGAAAAAGACTCACCAGTCTCCTAAAAAATGCAGTTGTACCCAATGTCCACTTAACCACGGACATGTGGACAAGTGGAGCAGGGCAGGGTCAGGACTATATGACTGTGACAGCCCACTGGGTAGATGTATGGACTCCCGCCGCAAGAACAGCAGCGGCGGCACCAGTAGCAGCATCTCGCAAACGCCAACTCTTTCCTAGGCAGGCTACGCTTTGTATCACCGCTTTCCAGAATACGCACACAGCTGAAAACCTCTTACGGCAACTGAGGAAGATCATCGCGGAATGGCTTACCCCAATTGGACTCTCCTGTGGATTTGTGGCATCGGACAACGCCAGCAATATTGTGTGTGCATTAAATATGGGCAAATTCCAGCACGTCCCATGTTTTGCACATACCTTGAATTTGGTGGTGCAGAATTTTTTAAAAAACGACAGGGGCGTGCAAGAGATGCTGTCGGTGGCCAGAAAAATTGCGGGACACTTTCGGCGTACAGGCACCACGTACAGAAGACTGGAGCACCACCAAAAACTACTGAACCTGCCCTGCCATCATCTGAAGCAAGAAGTGGTAACGAGGTGGAATTCAACCCTCTATATGCTTCAGAGGTTGGAGGAGCAGCAAAAGGCCATTCAAGCCTATACAATTGAGCACGATATAGGAGATGGAATGCACCTGTCTCAAGTGCAGTGGAGAATGATTTCAACGTTGTGCAAGGTTCTGATGCCCTTTGAACTTGCCACACGTGAAGTCAGTTCAGACACTGCCAGCCTGAGTCAGGTCATTCCCCTCATCAGGCTTTTGCAGAAGAAGCTGGAGGCATTGAAGAAGGAGCTAAAAGGGAGCGATTCCGCTAGGCATGTGGGACTTGTGGATGCAGCCCTTAATTCGCTTAACAAGGATTCACGGGTGGTCAATCTGTTGAAATCAGAGCACTACATTTTGGCCACCGTGCTCGATCCTAGATTTAAAGCCTACCTTGGATCTCTCTTTCCGGCAGACACAGGTCTGCTGGGGTTGAAAGACCTGCTGGTGACAAAATTGTCAAGTCAAGCGGAACGCGACCTGTCAACATCTCCTCCTTCACATTCTCCCGCAACTGGGGGTGCGAGGAAAAGGCTCAGAATTCCGAGCCCACCCGCTGGCGGTGATGCAGGGCAGTCTGGAGCGACTGCTGATGCTGACATCTGGTCCGGACTGAAGGACCTGACAACGATTACGGACATGTCGTCTACTGTCACTGCATATGATTCTCTCAACATTGATAGAATGGTGGAGGATTATATGAGTGACCGCATCCAAGTAGGCACGTCACACAGTCCGTACTTATACTGGCAGGAAAAAGAGGCAATTTGGAGGCCCTTGCACAAACTGGCTTTATTCTACCTAAGTTGCCCTCCCACAAGTGTGTACTCCGAAAGAGTGTTTAGTGCCGCCGCTCACCTTGTCAGCAATCGGCGTACGAGGTTACATCCAGAAAATGTGGAGAAGATGATGTTCATTAAAATGAATTATAATCAATTCCTCCGCGGAGACATTGACCAGCAGCAATTGCCTCCACAAAGTACACAGGGAGCTGAGATGGTGGATTCCAGTGGGGACGAATTGATAATCTGTGAGGAGGGGGATGTACACGGTGATATATCGGAGGGTGAAGATGAGGTGGACATCTTGCCTCTGTAGAGCCAGTTTGTGCAAGGAGAGATTAATTGCTTCTTTTTTGGGGGGGGTCCAAACCAACCCGTCATATCAGTCACAGTCGTGTGGCAGACCCTGTCACTGAAATGATGGGTTGGTTAAAGTGTGCATGTCCTGTTTTGTTTATACAACATAAGGGTGGGTGGGAGGGCCCAAGGACAATTCCATCTTGCACCTCTTTTTTCTTTTCTTTTTCTTTGCATCATGTGCTGATTGGGGAGGGTTTTTTGGAAGGGACATCCTGCGTGACACTGCAGTGCCACTCCTAGATGGGCCCGGTGTTTGTGTCGGCCACTAGGGTCGCTAATCTTACTCACACAGTCAGCTACCTCATTGCGCCTCTTTTTTTCTTTGCGTCATGTGCTGTTTGGGGAGGGTTTTTTGGAAGGGACATCCTGCGTGACACTGCAGTGCCACTCCTAGATGGGCCCGGTGTTTGTGTCGGCCACTAGGGTCGCTAATCTTACTCACACAGCTACCTCATTGCGCCTCTTTTTTTCTTTGCGTCATGTGCTGTTTGGGGAGGGTTTTTTGGAAGGGACATCCTGCGTGACACTGCAGTGCCACTCCTAGATGTGCCCGGTGTTTGTGTCGGCCACTAGGGTCGCTAATCTTACTCACACAGCTACCTCATTGCGCCTCTTTTTTTCTTTGCGTCATGTGCTGTTTGGGGAGGGTTTTTTGGAAGGGACATCCTGCGTGACACTGCAGTGCCACTCCTAGATGGGCCCGGTGTTTGTGTCGGCCACTAGGGTCGCTAATCTTACTCACACAGCTACCTCATTGCGCCTCTTTTTTTCTTTGCGTCATGTGCTGTTTGGGGAGGGTTTTTTGGAAGGGACATCCTGCGTGACACTGCAGTGCCACTCCTAGATGGGCCCGGTGTTTGTGTCGGCCACTAGGGTCGCTAATCTTACTCACACAGTCAGCTACCTCATTGCGCCTCTTTTTTCCTTTGCGTCATGTGCTGTTTGGGGAGGGTTTTTTGGAAGGGCCATCCTGCGTGACACTGCAGTGCCACTCCTAGATGGGCCCGGTGTTTGTGTCGGCCACTAGGGTCGCTAATCTTACTCACACAGCTACCTCATTGCGCCTCTTTTTTTCTTTGCGTCATGTGCTGTTTGGGGAGGGTTTTTTGGAAGGGCCATCCTGCGTGACACTGCAGTGCCACTCCTAGATGGGCCCGGTGTTTGTGTCGGCCACTAGGGTCGCTAATCTTACTCACACAGCTACCTCATTGCGCCTCTTTTTTTCTTTGCGTCATGTGCTGTTTGGGGAGGGTTTTTTGGAAGGGACATCCTGCGTGACACTGCAGTGCCACTCCTAGATGGGCCCGGTGTTTGTGTCGGCCACTAGGGTCGCTTATCTTACTCACACAGCGACCTCGGTGCAAATTTTAGGACTAAAAATAATATTGTGAGGTGTGAGGTATTCAGAATAGACTGAAAATGAGTGTAAATTATGGTTTTTGAGGTTAATAATACTTTGGGATCAAAATGACCCCCAAATTCTATGATTTAAGCTGTTTTTTAGTGTTTTTGGAAAAAAACACCCGAATCCAAAACACACCCGAATCCGACAAAAATAATTCGGTGAGGTTTTGCCAAAACGCGTTCGAACCCAAAACACGGCCGCGGAACCGAACCCAAAACCAAAACACAAAACCCGAAAAATTTCAGGCGCTCATCTCTACTTTATAGCCCAGTCCCCTGATACACCGGTTATTAGTGTGGGTGACTTCAACAACGTCATGGACCTGTCTATTGATCGCTGGCGGGAATCTCGCGACTCCACCTCTCTCCCCCCTGCCCCGACCCCTTTTGCAAGAATTGTTGCTGAACTTGGCTGGATGGATGTCTGGAGAATGCGAAACCCTACTATGGCGCATTATTCCTGTCATTCCGCTACCCACAACACACTGTCACGGATAGACTTGTGCCTTATTTCCCCGACATTATCGCCTAGAATTTCTGAACTAACATATTTGTCTAGGGGTATATCGGACCACTCACCGGTTTTACTAGAACTGTCTATGACGCACGATAGGGGCAGCAGTCAGTGGAAATTGCACCCATTTTGGTTGAATTTAATGGGAGAGGGCTCCGACCTTATCTCGGACTGGAAAGACTTCCTTGATTACAACCCCCCAGACTCCTCCCCCACTGTCCGACATGATGCATATAAAGCATATATTAGAGGTACCTTTATCAAACGAATAGCGGGCATCAAGTCGTTTAACAGGAGGGAGGAAGCGAGACTTGAACAGACTTGCCGTGATTTGGAATCTGTATATATAGAATCACATTCCCGGTCGGATCGGGAGGCGTGGCTACACGCACAGGGAGAGTGGGCCGATTACCTCTTTGATAAATCCAAGCGCAGGCTGCTGTTTTCCAGTCACAGGCAGTATTTTCAGGCGGAGTTGGGGGGCAGTTGCCTGGCTTTCTTGGCCAGGGATGAATCCCATTCCCGCACTGTTCAATGTATTGCCGATGGGGATGGCGGTCTTTGCTACTCGGGGAAAGACATAGCTGGGGTATTTAAAATCTTTTATTCCAAACTGTACTCGTCAGGAGTTTCCCATTCCGATGAGCAGCTGCACTCCTACCTCTCGCGGGTAAATTTACCCAAATTGTCGCAGGAGGCGCTTGAAACACTTGAGGCTCCTTTCACCCTAGAGGAGGTGGAGTGCGCTGTGTCGTCACTCCCTTCTTCCAAGGCACCTGGTGGGGATGGTCTCCCAGTGGAGATTTATAAAAAATTTAACTCCCACTTCAGTCCCTATTTATTAGAACTATTTAATACCTTGTTTGAATCTGGTGAACTCCCCCCGTCCATGTCTGAGGCCACTATTATAGTATTGCCCAAACCGGGGAAGGATCCCAAGGCTCCCGAATCCTACCGCCCTATTTCACTGCTGTCTACTGATGTTAAAATTCTTGCAAAGATGCTTGCCATTCGTCTGAACGCGGTCATCGGTTCTATTATACATCAGGACCAGACGGGCTTCATGCCGGGGAGGTCCACTATGCAAAACCTGCGAAAACTGTTCTATCACTTGCAGGGGGATTGCTTGCTGGGTTCGGGGGCAGTGGTGGTGTCTCTCGACGCCGCCAAGGCCTTCGACTCGGTTGAGTGGTCCTACCTGTGGCAGGTGCTGCATGGGTTTGGCTTGGGCCCTGTGTTCATCGGGTGGGTTCGGTTATTATACTCCTCTCCAGTGGCCCGTGTCTCTGTTAATGGGTATACCTCGTCCTCATTTTCTCTGGCCAGGGGCACGCGTCAGGGTTGCCCGCTGTCCCCGGCCCTGTTTGCACTGGCTATAGAGCCACTGGCTTGTATGATACGGGACAACCCGGATATTCAGGGATTGGCGGCCGGCTCCACGGTGGATAAGATCTCACTGTATGCCGACGATATGTTACTGTTCCTGAGGGACTCAGATGTCTCTCTCCGGTCTATGCTCCACACAATTAATGAATTTGGGGAATACTCTGGCCTATGTATAAATTGGGACAAATCCTTTATTTTTCCCATTTCAGGACATATCCCGGAGAGGGTATGCACGTCACATTCCCTGCAATGGACTCTGAAATTTAAATACCTGGGTGTTTGGGTCACGGGGCCAGCGTCAGAATACGCCAGATGGAACATAGACCCTATTACAGCCCTTTTTAAACGTAAAATCCACACATGGAAGGCACTGCCACTGACAGTATTGGGACGCATCAATCTCTTTAAGATGTCCATCCAGCCTAAATACCTATATGTCCTGCAACACTCCCCCATTTACCTCCCTAAAAAAATATTTGCTAACATTGACAGTCTCATATCTTCCTTTATCTGGGGTCATAAACCGGCTAGGATAGCTATAAAAAAACTTTGTAGGACCAAACTCACTGGGGGGGCGGGCCTGCCTAACCTCAGGCTGTACTATCTAGCGGCACAGCTGGTGCACCTCTCCGGCTGGGTCACAGGAATGGGTGGCCCGACCTTACAGGGACACTTGACAGACTGGGTTGGACCCTACTTCACCCCCCTCCTTTTCTTGCTTTCGGGAATGTCAGTGACTGGTCTTCCTCCTATCCTGCGACAGGCTCTTCTGGTCTGGAAGCAAGTGCACAACCTTTATGACTGGTCCGACCTAGAAACAGACTCGCCCTTATGGTTTAACAGTTCTTATATGGAACTTCAGAAGCTGTCGATAGACAATATTTGGATAAAAAGCGGGGTGATCTCCCTGGGACAACTATATGTGGATGGTTATCTTAAATCATTCGCGCAACTACAGGTTGATTTTGAGCTCCCAAACACAGCCCTATTTAGATACTTCCAATTAAGACATGCCATACAGACCCAGTTCAAAACGGCCCCTTCCATCTCCCCTTCTCCAGTTAAACTTATGCTACAACGCTTGCCCTCCGCAGGCAAAATCTCTACAATATATGCCTCACTAAACAATAGAACCCTACCTGCCTCTTTAGACCCGCTTAGGCTGAACTGGGAAGATGATATAGGCCCCTTGTCAGACGAGCAATGGTTACAAATACTGGGCTCCGCCAGGTCTACCACTCCTTGCATCAGATATCAACAGGTACATCTCTTTATCCTGCACAGGGTTTACCGAACCCCTTTACTTCTCCAACGAGCTGGTTTAAGGCCTGACGCTCTGTGCCCCAAATGTCGGATGGCAGATGCTGGTTTCTGGCATCTGTTATGGAACTGTCCGAAAATCTATGAATTTTGGACTCGGGTTTGGTCTGACATATTAACTACTGACCCATCTCTTCCCCAAATTAACCCCAGGACCTGCCTCTTTGGGGTGGACCTGGAAGAAACCCACTCGTTGCTCACATATCAGTATGTCCTGTGTCTGACCACGCTTGCCAAGGTTATCATTGCACGCTCCTGGTTTGCAGAGACCCCTCCCAGAGCATCGGAATGGAGAGCCCTGGTGACCTTGGTCATAGGGCATGAAAGGCTTATGTACTTATCCCGCAACTCTGTATCCAGGTTTCATCGTAAGTGGGATAGATGGACTCTGGCACGGCCGGGTGCGGAACTGACGGAGCCCGATGATAGGCGGAGAATGTAGACACACACAACCCTATATTTGTGAAGGTGACCTCCCCTCTACTCACGTATACTAAACAGGCAATAACGATAATGTCTTAGTGACCAGACCGAGCGCTCCGAGCACTATCCACCCCTTTCAAGCACCACAAGCTTTATGTTTTATTTTATACTGAAAATCAATGTAACACCTATTGACCAGCACAATGCATTGTATTGTAAAGTTGCATGTTTTGAACTGTTGTCTTCTTTCTTTTCTTTCTTTTATTGCTTTTCTCTCTTTTGTTTCATTTATGTAACCAAATGAAAAACTTCAATAAAAACTTACTTGATTAAAAAAAAAATAGACCCCTTAGTACATCTGGCACTATGAGTGGTAACACCCAATGCGGCACTGTGGACTTCTCCCGTAAGCAAAAGGTGGCGTGGTCTTATGTATGCAAAGCCACACCCCCTGATGTGTGATATTTTGTTGGGGGGCGTCACACCCTAATGATGGCACTGGTGACAATACGATCGCAAAGAACCATCCTGACTTGTGGGAGTGTTGTGTGTGATTCTGAATTGCGCGTAAAGGGAGGGAAAGCCTGTTTCTTATCGAAATCTTGAACCCTGAACACACCAGCCAATCAGCTTCTAACTGTCATTTTTCAAATCCGTAATGATTGGCTGGTGTGTTATCACCTTGCACTTATCACTTCTTTATCCCTTCTCCAGGCTTAATACATCTGCCCCAATGAATAATGTGATACTGGCCCAGAGCGGTTACCCATAGCTACGCTGGGCCAGTCTCTATCACTGTGCAATGGAAGTAAAACCCAGATTTGAGGTTACAGTTCCACTGCTGCAAAACAAAAGACAATGGGACCTACTGTATAATATAATACAGGTATATGTGAAATGGAACATACCTACATTCCAGGAGACTCTGGGAGCGTTTGTTTCTGCGGTTCGGATGGAGAAATGGACCATTATTGGAGAGCTGCTCAGGAAATAACTATCAATCACTTGGAATTCCACCTACAAACACAGACGGATTTACTTTAGTAAGTAACTAAGAACATTGGGCCCAATTTATGTGTGTATGGAATTGCACAGCCGCAAGGAAGTATGGTGCCGCCCCTGCTCCGCCCCCAAACATTGCAGCATGATTGGCAGGGGGCTGCGAGTGACATTACAAGACCCGTTCTGCATATGCGCAGACTCCCAAACATTGTATTTGTACGCAAACCATTTAACTCCCCACGGCTATCTTATTATAAATGAGATAGGGCCTGATTCAGACCTGATCACTGTGCTGATAATTTGCAGAGGTCTGTGATCAGATAGTCACCGCCCAGGGAGAGTAAAAACCCGGCCCGTGCAAGTGTGCAAATGCATGTGTACGCCGTGCGAAAACTTCGCCATGTAGCGGACATCTGCAAATCCGTTCACAACTCACTCACCATCAAATGTTTTTTTCCAGTCTGTGTAGTCTGTACTCCTACAGTGCGAAAAGAACAGGCTGATCGGGGCCGGAGCTGACGTCACACACGCGCCCTAAAAATGCTTGGGAACGCCTGCGTGTTTCCAGACACTCCCAGAAAACGGGCTGTTACCACCCACAAACGTCCGCTTCCTGTCAATCACCTTGCGTACACCTAGCGGTCTAAATTTTCACCCCATTCTGTCGCTGTTTGGCGTCACGCCTGCGCATTGCGGTGCATGCGCAGTCATTCGATAATTGTCAACTGTGCGAATTCGCACAATAGCGATCAGGTCTGAATCGGGCCCATTATCCTCTTGAACGCCACCTTAGGAATTGTGGGTAGAGATATGCAAATCATTTCTTCCGTGCCCTAATTTTCAATCTACTGTATGATTTTATGATTCTAGATCAGTTGCTTTTCCAGCTATGAGACAGCCAACAATGTAATGTAATCAATCCAAATTGCAGACAGCATGTTTTGTTCTTGTTAGATCTCATCAGTGCAAGACGTGCATTAATGGGTTCTGTCGTGCAGAGTTTGGACACGGCCCAAATGAAAAGCAATTTACATCTATCTTGGGCTCTTTAGGGTAGCTTCACTAATGCTTCTAAAAAGGAAAAGTGATGCTATTGCCCGTAGCAACCAGGATGCAAGGATGCAATAGAGAAATAATAACTAGAATCTGGTTGCTACAGGCAACAGCATCACTTTTAGAAGTATTAGTAAATCTACCCCTATAACGGTACATAAACCATTATTCCTGGCAACGAACATTGACCATGTCTCACCTCATAGTTACGCCTGTCAGAGTGGCTTTTATTCGGTGGCTGGTAGGCTATCTTCATGTCGTAAAGATCTTGCCACGTGAATGATGTAATAGCCTTGGTTTGGTCATCCACGTGGGTGATATACCCCTCTGGCGGAGGCTTTGTGACCTTAAACACAAGCTTGCTCTTTGGGGTTTCATCATCTTCGGCGTCGAGGGTTGCTGTGGTCAGGGGGGTGAGGATAAACTGGTCAATTTCCAAAATGTACATTGACATAAAAGCCGCACGCGGTGGCGTGTTTGGGAGTGCGCCAGAAATGTTTACAGGAATCCATATATTTTGAGCCTGAAGAAAAAAAGGGGGTATCGTCACGTGTAATTAAAATGTTATAAAGAACCATCGTTCCTGTATGTGGTCATCATATTGTCATCTACCTACACAGCTCTACAAACTGTATCGTATAACGTAAAGGAATGAAAAAATAAATGTACATTATCATTTTCCACACAGTTCCGTTAGTTTGATGCCTACAAAGCCAGAACCTTAATTCCAACCATAGAATACAGGTTTCTCAAGTAGATAAAAATACCTTTTGCAATATTCACTAGCAGATTGCGGGGGAGATGTATCACAGCTTGGAGAGAGATAAAGTACCAGACAATCAGCCCCTACCTGCCACGTCACAGGCTTTGTTTGAAAAAATGACAGTTATGAGCTGATTGGTCGGTACTTTATCTCTCTCCACTGTAAAATGTCCCTTGAGCGCAATAGACTGATATTTTGGTTCCAGTCCTCACAACAGCCTTATATTTCCCTCATAAAATTACAATTGTGCGTTTAAAAATAAGAATTTACTTACCGATAATTCTATTTCTCGTAGTCCGTAGTGGATGCTGGGAACTCCGTAAGGACCATGGGGAATAGCGGCTCCGCAGGAGACTGGGCACATCTAAAGAAAGCTTTAGGACTATCTGGTGTGCACTGGCTCCTCCCCCTATGACCCTCCTCCAAGCCTCAGTTAGGATACTGTGCCCGGACGAGCGTACACAATAAGGAAGGATTTTGAATCCCGGGTAAGACTCATACCAGCCACACTAATCACACCGTACAACTTGTGATATGAAACCCAGTTAACAGCATGATAACAGAGGAGCCTCTGAATAGATGGCTCACAACAAGAACCCGATTAGTTAACAATAACTATGTACAAGTATTGCAGACAATCCGCACTTGGGATGGGCGGCTGGGCGCCCAGCATCCACTACGGACTACGAGAAATAGAATTATCGGTAAGTAAATTCTTATTTTCTCTGACGTCCTAGTGGATGCTGGGAACTCCGTAAGGACCATGGGGATTATACCAAAGCTCCCAAACGGGCGGGAGAGTGCGGATGACTCTGCAGCACCGAATGAGAGAACTCCAGGTCCTCCTCAGTCAGGGTATCAATTCGTAGAATTTTGCAAACGTGTTTGCCCCTGACCAAGTAGCTGCTCGGCAAAGTTGTAAAGCCGAGACCCCTCGGGCAGCCGCCCAAGATGAGCCCACCGTCCTTGTGGAATGGGCTTTTATTGATTTAGGGCGCGGTAATCCTACCGCCGAATGCGCCAGCTGAATAGTGCTACAAAACCAGCGCGCAATAGACTGCCTAGAAGCAGGAGCACCCAGCTTGTTGGGTGCCATCAGGATAAACAGCGAGTCAGTTTTCCTGACTCCAGCCGTCCTGGAAAAATAAAATTTACAGGGCTCTGACTACGTCCAGCAACTTGGAATCCTCCAAGTCCCAAGTAGCCGCAGGCACCACAATAGGTTGGTTCAAGTGAAAACCTGAGACCACCTTCGGGAGAAACTGAGGACGAGTCCTCAACTCTGCCCTATCCATACAGAAAATCAGATAAGGCCTTTTACATGACAAAGCCGCCAATTCTGACACACGCCTGGCCAAGGCCAACAGCATGACCACTTTCCACGCGAGATACTTTAGCTCCATGGTTTTAAGTGGCTCAACCAATGCGACATTAGGAAATCCAACACCACGTTGAGATCCAAAAAGTGCCACAGGAGGCACAAAAGGAGGCTGAATATGTAGTACTCCTTTAACCAAAGTCTGAACTTCAGGCAGTGAAGCCAGTTTTTTCTGGAAGAAAATCGACAGAGCCGAAATCTGGACCTTGATGGACCCCAATTTGAGGCCCAAACGTCACCCCTGCTTGCAGGAAGTGCAGGAATCGACATAGTTGAAATTCCTCCGTCGGGGCCTTCATGGCCTCCCACCAAGCAACAAATTTTCGCCAAACGCGGCGATAATGTCTTGCGGTGACATCCTTCCTGGCTATGATCAGGGTAGGGATGACTTCCTTCGGAATACCCTTTTCCTTTAGGATCCGGTGTTCTACCGCCATGCCGTCAAACGCAGCCGCGGTAAGTCTTGGAACAGACAGGGTCCCTGCTGCAGCAGGTCTTGTCTGAGCGGCAGAGGCCAAGGGTCCTCTGCCCAGCATCTCTTGAAGTTCCGGGTACCAAGCTCTTCATGGCCAATCCGGAACCCCGAGTATGGTTTTCACTCCTCGCCTTCTTATTATTCTCAGTACCTTGGGTATGAGAGGTAGAGGAGGAGACACATAAACCGACTGGTACACCCACGGTGTCACTAGAGCGTCCCCAGCGATCGCCTGAGGGTCCCTTGACCTGGCGCAATATCTTTTCAACTTCTTGTTGAGGCGGGACGCCATCATGTCCACCCGTGGTCATTCCCAACGGTTTACCCGCATTTGGAAAACTTCTGGATGAAGTTCCCATTCTCCTGGGTGTAGGTCGCCCATCGGAGAATCCTTGTGGCTTCTGCCATCGCCATCCTGCTTCTTGTGCCGCCCTGTCTGTGTACATGGGCGACCGCCGTGATGTCGTCTGATTGGATCAGTACCGGCTGGTTCTGAAGCAGGGGCCTTGCTTGTCTTAGGGCATTGTAAATGGCCCTTAGCTGCAGAATATTTATGTGAAGCGAAATCTCCTTGGAAATTTCTTCCCTGTGTGACTGGCATCCGTGGTCACCAGGACCCAGTCCTGTATTCTGAATCTGCGGCCCACTAGTAGATGAGCCCTCTGCAGCCACCACAGCAGCGACACCCTGTTTCTTGCTGACAGGGTTATCCGCTGTTGTATCTGTACATGGGACCCGGACCATTAGTCCCACAGGTCCCACAGGAACGTCCTTGCGTGGAGTCTTCCGAATGGAATTATGCTTCGTACGAAGCTACCATGTTTCCCAGGACTCGTGTGCATTGATGTACCGACACCTGTCCTGGTTTTAGGATGTCTCTGACTAGAGATGACAACTCCTCGGCTTTTTCCACTGGAAGAAACACTCTTTTCTGGTCTGCGTTCAGAAACATTCCCAGGAACAGAAGACGTGTCGTCGGGACCAGCTGTGACTTTGGAATATTGAGAATCCAGTCGTGCTGTTGTAGGACTTCCCGAGAGAGTGCTACCCCCACTACCAACTGTTCTTTGGACCTCGCCTTTATCAGGAGATCGTCCAAGTACGGGATAATAAAAACTTCCTTCTTGTGAAGGAGTATCATCACTTCGGCCATTACCTAGGTAAAGACCTTCGGTGCCGTTGACAACTCCAACGGCCGCGTCTGGAACTGATAGTGACAGTCCTGTACCACATATCTGAGGTACTCCTGGTGAGGGGGGGGGGGGGAATGGGGACATGCAGGTACGCATCCTTGATGTCCAGGGAGACCCTGTAATCCCCCTCGTCCAGGCTCGTAATAAGCGCCCTGAGCGATTCCATCTTGAACTTGAATCTTCTGATATAAAAGTTCAAGTATTTTAATTTTAAGATGGGTCTCACCGAACCGTTGCGGTACCACAACCACTGTGGAATAGTAACCCCTTCCTTGCTGAAGGAGGGGCACCTTGACAATCACTTGTTGTGATTATAGTGTTGAATATCCACCAACACCGTCTCCCTGGCAGAGGGAGGTGCCGGTAAGGCAGATTTTAGGAAACGGCGGGGGGAAGAACGTCTCGAACTCCAGCCTGTACCCCTGAGATACTACTTGAAGGACCCAGGGATCTATGTGAGAGAGCCCACTGTCCGCTGAAATATCTGAGACGGGCCCCCACCGTACCCGGGTCCGCCTGAGCAGCCCCAGCACCATGCTGTGGACCTACCGGACGCAGGGAGGACTTTTGCTCTTGGGAACTAGCTGTGTGTTGCAGCTTTTTTCCTCTACCTTTGCCTCTCGGTAGAAAGGATGAGCCTCTAGCCCACTTGTTTTTCTGGGGCCGAAAGGACTGTACTTGATGATACGGTGCTTTCTTTTGTTGTGGGGTAGCCTGTGGCAAAAAAATTAATTTCCCAGCAGTAGCTGTGGAAACGAGGTCTGAAAAACTATCCCCAAACAGTTTTACCCCCTTATAGGGCAACTTCCATGTGCCGATTCGAGTCGGCATCGCCTGACCATTGCCAAGTCCATAACCCCCGTCTGGCGGCAATGGACCTAGCGCTTATTTTTGATGCCAGCCGGCAAATATCCCTCTGTGCATCACGCATGTATAAGACCACGTCTTTTATATGCTCTATTTTCAGCAAAATATTGTCCCTATCCATAGTTATTTTCCGACAGGGAATCTGACCACGCGGCGGGAGCACTGCCCATCCATGCCGAAGCAACGGCTGGTCGCAATATAATGCCCTAGTGCAGGCCTGGCCAACCTGTGGCTCTCCAGCTGTTGTAAAACTACAAGTCCCATCATGCTTTGCCAGAGTTTTGCTATTAAGGAATGCTAAAACCGTGGCAGGGCATGCTAGGATGTGTAGTTTCACAACATCTGGAGAGCCACAGGTTGGCCAGGCCTGCCCTAGTGTGTGACCATATCTTATAGGGTAACCTCCTGCTTTCTATCAGCAGGTTCCTTCAGGGCGGCCGTACCCGAAGACGGTAGTGCCACCTTTTCTGATAAGCGTGTAAGCGCTGTATCTACCCTATGGGGTGTTTCCCCGCGTGACCTATCCTCTGGCGGGAAAGGGTACGCTGCCAATAACCGTTGTAGAAATTATCAATTTCTTACCGGGGGAAGACCACTCTTCCTCACACACCTCATTTAGTTTCTCAGATGCAGGAAAAACTACTAATAGTTTTCTCTCACCAAACACAATACCCTTTTATGTGGTACCTGGGGTATAATCATAAATGTGTAATACATTTTTCATTGTCTCAATCCTGTAACGGGTGGACCTATTTGGAGGGTACACCAGTCTACTCGATGTCGACACTGGAGTCAGTATCCGTGTCGACATCTGTGTCTGTTATCTGAGGTAGCGGGCGATTTTAGAGCCCCCCATGACATTTGAGACGCTGGAACAGGCACAAGCTGAGTAGCCGGCTGTTCCGTGTCGTCGGCCTTTTATGTAAGGAGTTGACACTTTCACGTTGATCCTTCCATAAGTTCAACCACACCGGTGTCGACCCCCGCAGGGGGTGACAACATATTTACAGGCATTCGCTCCGCCTCCACCTCATTGTCCTCCACATACCTGTCGACACAGCCGTACCGACACACAGCACACACACAGGGAATGCTCTGATAGAGGACAGGACCCCACAAAGCCCTTTGGGGAGACAGAGGGAGAGTATGCCAGCACACACCAGGGCGCTATATATCACAGGGATAGCACCTATAAAAAAGTGTTTTCCCTTATAGCTGCCTATATGTTGTATACTGCGCCTAAATTGTGCCCCCCCCCTCTCTTTTTAACCCTTTCTGTAGTGTATTAACTGCAGGGGAGAGCCAGGGAGCTTCCCTCCAACGGAGCTGTGAGGGAAAAATGGCGCCAGTGTGCTGAGGAGAAAGGCTCCGCCCCTTTTTCGCTGACTTTTCACCCGCATTTTTATGGAATCTGGCAGGGGTTAATATACATCCCTATAGCCCTGGGGGTTATATGTGATGTATTTTTGCCAGCCAAGGTGTTTATATTGCTGCTCAGGGCGCCCCCCCCCCAGCGCCCTGCACCCTCAGTGACCGGAGTGTGTGGTGTGCATGAGGAGCAATGGCGCACAGCTGCAGTGCTGTGCGCTACCTTGGTGAAGACTGATGTCTTCTGCCGCCGATTTTCCGGACCTCTTCTTGCTTCTGGCTCTGTAAGGGGGCCGGCGGCGCGGCTCTGGGACCGGACTCCGAGGCTGGGCCTGTGTTCGGTCCCTCTGGAGCTAATGGTGCCCAGTAGCCTAAGAAGCCCAAGCTGGCTGCAAGCAGGCAGGTTCGCTTCTTCTCCCCTTAGTCCCTCGATGCAGTGAGCCTGTTGCCAGCAGGTCTCACTGAAAATAAAAAACCTAAAACTAACTTTTTCTAAGAATCTCAGGAGAGCTCCTAGATTGCACCCTGCTCGGTCGGGCACAAAAATCTAACTGAGGCTTGGAGGAGGGTCATAGGGGGAGGAGCCAGTGCACACCAGATAGTCCTAAAGCTTTCTTTAGATGTGCCCAGTCTCCTGCGGAGCCGCTATTCCCCATGGTCCTTACGGAGTTCCCAGCATCCACTAGGACGTCAGAGAAATATAAAATACACATTTTCCCACCTGACAATGCAATAGAACACTCTGTAATTACCCTGTAAGTATCCCTGTTCTTCTCTGAAAATACAGTATATGTAGCATAACTGCGCATTGACACTCCTAGATATCTTATTAACCTGTCTCCTCTGTCGCTCCTCTATACACAAGGCACCGGCATTACAAATACAAGGAAGGGAAAAGTAAAAGCAAATAATTAAAACAAGTTGGATATATGAGCTTTCATACAGAGATGCTCCTCACAATATTCCTGCATTAGGTTACAGGAGCCTCACATCACCACTAAAGAATCTGAGCTCTCCGGAGCAGGGCCCTCTCTCCTTTTGTGGTCTCTCTACGTAATTATGCAGTTTGTGGGCTGCAATTATAGATATTTGGAAAGTTGTGAGCTACTCTGTTATTCTTCTATCACCCTTTTATTATGTAATTTAGCTGTGTGTTTGTCCTATGTACTGCGGTACAGAACCCGCGCAGCGCCAAATAAAGAAAATAACAAGAACTACTACAGTATGTGCTGCTCCTCTCACTATATAACTCCTAGTTTGTGGCTTCCTGCTGCCTCCATTTCCCTCCTCACATCATGTCACTGCCCCGTCACATGCAGCCCTGTCCTCACTGACACATCACTCATCTCCTGATATACTCTGTGCTGCTGGGGACCCTGCTCCTCCCACTATATAACTCTCAGTCTGTGGCTTCCTGCTGTCTCCATTCCCCTCCTCACATCATGTCACTGCTCCTGTCACATGCAGCCCTGTCCTCACTGACACATCACTCATCTACTGATATACTCTGTGCTGCTGGGGACCCTGCTCCTCTCACTATATAACTCTATCTGTGGCTTCCTGCTGCCTCCATTCCCCTCCTCACATTATGTCACTGCCCCTGTCACATGCAGCCCTGTCCTCACTGACACATCACTCTTCTCCTGATATACTCTGTGCTGCTGGACACCCTGCTCCTCTCACTATATAACTCCTAGTTTGTGGCTTCCTGCTGCCTCCATTTCCCTCCTCACATCATGTCACTGCTCCTGTCACATGCAGCCCTGTCCTCACTGACACATCACTCATCTACTGATATACTCTGTGCTGCTGGGGACCCTGCTCCTCCCACTATATAACTCTCTGTCTGTGGCTTCCTGCTGCCTCCATTCCTCTCCTCACATCATGTCACTGCCCCTGTCACATGCAGCCCTGTCCTCACTGACACATCACTCATCTCCTGATATACTCTGTGCTGCTGGGAGACCCTGCTCCTCCCACTATATAACTCTCAGTCTGTGGCTACCTGCTGCCTCCATTTCCCTCCTCACATCATGTCACTGCTCCTGTCACATGCAGCCCTGTCCTTACTGACACATCACTCATCTACTGATATACTCTGTGCTGCTGGGGGCACTGCTCCTCTCACTATATAACTCCTAGTTTGTGGCTTCCTGCTGCCTCCATTTCCCTCCTCACATCATGTCACTGCTCCTGTCACATGCAGCCCTGTCCTTACTGACACATCACTCATCTCCTGATATACTCTGTGCTGCTGGGGACCCTGCTCCTCCCACTATATAACTCTCAGTCTGTGGCTTCCTGCTGCCTCCATTTCCCTCCTCACATCATGTCACTGCCCCTGTCACATACAGCCCCGTCCTCACTGACACATCACTCTTCTCCTGATATACTCTGTGCTGCTGGGGACTCTGCTACTCCCACTATATAACTCTGTCTGTGGCTTCCTGCTGCCTCCATTCCCCTCCTCACATCATGTCACTGCCCCTGTCACATACAGCCCTGTCCTCACTAACACATCACTCTTCTCCTGATATACTCTGTGCTGCTGGGGACACTGCTCCTCCCACTATATAACTCTGTCTGTGGCTTCCTGCTGCCTCAATTCCTCTCCTCACATCATGTCGCATGCAGCCCTGTCCTCACTGACACATCCCTCTTCTCCTGATATACTCTGTGCTGCAGGGGACCCTGCTACTCCCTCTATATAACTGTCTGTGGCTTCCTGCTGTCTCCATTCCCCTCCTCACATCATGTCACTGCTCCTGTCACATGCAGCCCTGTCCTCACTGACACATCCCTCTTCTCCTGATATACTCTGTGCTGCTGGGGGACCCTGCACCTTTCACTATATAACTCCTAGTTTGTGGCTTCTTGCTGCCTCCATTCCCCTCCTCACATCCTGTCACTGCCCCTGTCACATGCACCCCTGTCCTCACTGGCACATCACTCATCTCCTGATATACTCTGTGCTGCTGGGGCCCTGCTTCTTCCACTATATAACTCTCAGTCTGTGGCTTCCTGCTGCCTCCATTCCCCTCCTCACATCATGTCACTGCCCCTGTCACATGTAGCCCTGTCCTCACTGACACATCACTCATCTCCTGATATACTCTGTGCTGCTGGGGACCCTGCTCCTCCCACTATATAACTCTCAGTCTGTGGCTTCCTGCTGCCTCTATTCCCCTCCTCACATCATGTCACTGCCCCTGTCACATGCAGCCCTGTCCTCACTGACATATCACTCATCTCCTGATATACTCTGTGCTGCTGGTGACCCTGCTCCTCCCACTATATAACTCTCTGTCTGTGGCTTCCTGCTGCCTCCATTCCTCTCCTCACATCATGTCACTGCCCCTGTCACATGCAGCCCTGTCCTCACTGACATATCACTCATCTACTGATATACTCTGTGCTGTTGGGGACCCTGCTCCTCCCACTATATAACTCTCTGTCTGTGGCTTCCTGCTGCCTCCATTCCTCTCCTCACATCATGTCACTGCCCCTGTCACATGCAGCTCTGTCCTCACTGACACATCACTCATCTCCTGATATACTCTGTGCTGCTGGGAGACCCTGCTCCTCCCACTATATAACTCTCAGTCTGTGGCTACCTGCTGCCTCCATTTCCCTCCTCACATCATGTCACTGCCCCTGTCACATGCAGCCCTGTCCTCACTGACACATCACTCATCTCCTGATATACTCTGTGCTGCTGGGGGACCCTGCTCCTCTCACTATATAACTCTCAGTCTGTGGCTTCCAGCTGCCTCCATTCCCCTCCTCACATCATGTCACTGCCCCTGTCACATGCAGCCCTGTCCTCACTGACACATCACTCATCTCCTGATATACTCTGTGCTGCTGGGGGACCCTGCTCCTCTCACTATATAACTCTCAGTCTGTGGCTTCCTGCTGCCTCCATTCCCCTCCTCACATCATGTCACTGCCCCTGTCACATGCAGCCCTGTCCTCACTGACACAATCACATGAGGGAATAGGTCACTGCTTCCCCCGAGGTCTAATTGCCTGAAATAATCTGTGCTGCTGTGAATATCTGATTGGATATGCTGTGAAAACACGGATGAGCAGTAGATGAGCACGGGTTCCCGGTCACTGACCTGCAGCTGCTTTCTACTGTCCTGGCTGCGATGCTCTATCTGGAGAGGGATGTAATCGATGTCAGGAGAGGGAGGGCTCAGGTGTCTGTACTTGATTCCCATCTCCATAAAATCGGCACAGTTGGCTTTCAACAGCCTGACTTCCTGCAATCCGGCATGACATGCCTTGTTTCCAGGACACGGTATTCTGTCTTGTCTGTCTGAGAGGGCAAGAAATTGCAGATATAAATTACTGAGGTCTTTTCATGAAGCAGTGATAAGAGTGGAGAAGTGAGCCAGTGGAGAAGTTGCCCATGGCTGGAGGGGGCTGGACTGGGGGGATACTATACTCACAGTTCCTCACTTGGGGTCTCGGTGGCGCTTCCAAGACTTGTCTCCTTCCCCGTGTGAAATCCTCTATCACAACCTGACCATAGGCCGGTAGATTGAATTCAGACGCCAGAAGCCTGACCACACAGCTCGCCCCCGGCCTCTCCAAACTCTGCTTCAGTGACAGTATGTTCTTATCCACGTGTTTAGATGAAATCCCGTTAAGCTCTGGGACTTCTAGAGAGCTCTGCGCAAGGAGCGCAATACCACCCACCGGATCTGTAACTCTTATTTCCAGTATAAACCTTTCCACAATGGTCTCCAGCTCAGTAAACCTGAAATAACAATAAACCCCATTATTATTATTATTATCCTTTCTTTATATGGCGCCACAGGGGTTCTGCAGCGACCAATTACAGAGTACATAAACGAATAATCAAAGCAGGAAAACAGCAACTTACAGTTGAAGACAATATAGGACAAGTACAGGGTAAATAAACATAGCTACATCAGCAGATGACACTGACATAAGTATCAGGTGGCAGAAGACTGATGGATTTGGTGCCGTTGAAGATGGTATAAGTAAGAGAGGGATAAACACATGAGGGTTGAGGGCCCTGCTCGTGAGAGCTTACATTCTATAGCATAACCCTAACGCAGCCTAACCCTAACCCCCCACCCTAGTGCCTCAACCTAACCTCTCCTCCCGCAGCCTAACCCCAAGTCTTCCCCTAGTGACTCACCATTAACACGTTCCATGACACCTAACCATAACCTCCCCTCCTGCAGCCTATTCCCAATTCCACTGGTGCTTCACCCTTAACCCCCCCTCCCATAGCTTAACCCTAATCCTCCGCTGCTGCAGCCTAACCCTAACCTCCGGTCCGTGCAGAATAACCGCAATACACTTGTCAACTTTCCAGATGTCGATATTGTGAATCTGTCAACATTCTCAGGAGGTCGATATTAGAGTTAGGATACAGGACAGGAATGGTTAGGGACAGGTTTGGCATTAGAGGGAAGTTAGGGTTAGGCAGAGCCGGCCCTAACCAATATGATGCCCTAGGCAAGATTTTGGCTGGTGCCCCCTGCCACCACCGCTAGTTCCGCCTCTGACCCTGCACCCCTTTCCCAGCACCATCACCCCCCACCCATAGCAGTCCTTTTTTTTGTTTTCCTACCCCCTGTAATTTAAATAAGAACAGTGTGCACATTCGGCGCACAGCCCAAAAAGGTATGTGTTTTTGATGGCAAGGGGCATGGCCACACAATAGTACCCCCAATTCAACTTATGCCTGACAGTAGTGCAACTTTATTCACAATTTATAATGTGATAGTGTCCCTAATTCACATTACATCACACAGTAATACCACTTTACCTTATATACGTTACTCCACACAGTAGTGCCCCTCATTCACATAACATCATACTGAATTGCTCCTTATTCACATTACACCACACCATATTGCTCCTTATTCACATTACACCATACCATATTGCTCTTTATTCACATTAGACCACACAGTAGTGCCCTTTCTATACGTTACACCACACAGTAGAGCACTTTATACACATAATGCCACACATTGGTAATGCATTTATACACATAATACCACACAGTAATGCCCCTTACACATATGACACACATTATTAATGTCCTTATAAACATAATGCGCCTTACACATTATACCAACCCTTATTAATGCCCTTATACACATAATTTCCCTCACACATATTCCACACATTATTAATGCCCTTATACACATAATGACACACATAGTGACCCTTACACATATGTTACACATTATTAATGCCTTTACCCACATAATGACACATATAGTTCCTGGCGTGAGTCAACTGGCAGCTCTGCTAACGTCGGGTGCCTATTTTTAATGAAAATGCATCTTATTTGCATTGCTATGTGGCTAGGATGCACAAGCAGCTTCTGCTGAATAAAATGATTTGCAGCATGCCTATATACTGTGTGCGACTGTGGCTATATCTGCACACGAAATGCTACACACAGAATATAGGCATGCCGCATATCATTTTAATCAGTAGAAGCTGCTTGTGCCCTTAGGCATACCAGATGCCCTATGCAATTGCCTACTTTGCCTATGCCTAGGGCCGGCTCTGGGGTTAGGCTATGGAGGGGAAAGGTTAGGTTTAGGCAATAGGAGGAGGGTTAGTATTATGCTTCAGGGTTAGGTATCTAGACGAATCACAGACACTCACAATGGCAAATTATACTGGCGAAATGCGTGAAAATTTTGTAGCAAGTGTGGAACAAAGCCAATAATTTCCATGACAGTTTTGAAAAAGTAGCATTATCTCTATTCAGCGCAAAAGATGTATTTATCAGGGCTCAAACCTCAATCTGAAGTCCGGTTCATTGCAGTACTATACCTCTGAAAATTCTGTTTAATACTATGGAACTGATTTTTCAAAAAGTTGTATCATATAGAATGAGTTTTATCATATAGAATGATTGGCTCCTGCCGATCAGACCCTAACTGTCATGGGTTTGAAAAATGACAGTTGGGAGCTGATTGGCTGGAGCCCCATTTATCATATGCAACGAGTTTTAACACTCATTTCATATGATTAATAGAAATAAATCAACCCCTAACTATGATAAAACGTTGCAATTTGTAAATTTGTCAGTTATAACGGTCTGCTTTTATTACGAAACCACTGCACTTCTGTATACTAGGTAATAACTGGAGAAATCCTATTTATCATTCCCCACTTTATGAAGTGCCTCAGTCACTGACTAAAATCTCTGAAGCTCTTCAATAGAGCCCTCCAGAGATGTGAGCTGGGTTTTAGCTTCAAGTTACTGCCGGGGATTACAGGGGGAGGCCTCCTATTTGCACTGCGGCGCCAACGGGGGGCATGTTATGTTGAGGAGTTGCCCAATTTTGGACTCAGCAGAAATGTCCACTAACATACACTGGTTTAATAAAACACAGTTCTCCTTAAACGTCCCCAGTGGAAAACGGAGACCGATTTCACACACACACACACACACACACACACACACACACACACACACACACACACACACACACACACACACACACACACACACACACACACACACACACACACAGTGTCCTACTATATATTTAGGAAACACCTTTTTTTTTCTAAACCTTTAACATTAGTGGGTCATAAAAGGCTTCAACAGATTTAACAGTGTGGATGAAATAGCAGCGTCACAAGCAGAGCAATTCAGAGCCGGTCTCTTGGGCAACTGCCTGGAGGAAATTAAACAGCTTTGATAGAACGGAAATACTCTTATTTAAACATCCTGCAGCAGCATTAAAGTGAGAGAGGTTTCCCCGACTACACAAACAATTAACCTTTTTTTTTTTTTTTTTACAACTTCTACCAGCAAGAGTTGACATTTTTATATCATTTGACATTAAATGGATTGTAAACACTAGTTCTCCGTAAGATCATGTTTTCCAGCTATTATTGAACTGTTCGACCACAAATCCCATCCAGGCTCCAGTATCCTCTGCAGTTCGATGCAGGTTAATCGGTGTGCCCGATTTTGTCCAAAGTGGGTATGTCTACCAGAGGCAATCAGCTTGGACCAACCAGGTCATCTTGGTGAGAAGTTCCTGACTCTGTCACTGTGCCATGAGACACTCAGACCCCTTGGACCTTGTTATGGCCTCCATCTTCATTACCATGGCTGTTGAAATTTTATTCCAGTATTGGCAAATATTAAAAAAAAATGTAATTGAGCAACCTATCTATATACTGGTTTGCCCAGTGGGAGACAATGGAAGCCAATGGATAAAACAATGGATGTTTGCTAGCTAAGTCATGGGGTGATGAAGTGAGCCAAGTTTGACCACAAATTAGAGGCACCAAAAAGGATATCTGGGATGCCATATATATAGTCCTAATTGACCTGAGTGTCAAATACATAGGCAAGAGGAAGTAAGTAGACTTTGAAGTCCTCATCATCTGGTGCAACATAGGATTTGCCATGACCACCTAAAAATAAAGTATGACTAGTGGGAGGTTTATTGATTTGATGGGTGGTGGTGGTGGTGGTGGTGGGGAAGGGGGGTTGCATTGGCTCCACAGCTAAATAAAATACACTCGGACATGATGGAACAATACAACAGGATATGGTGAACCTTAAGTGTCAAGCCTTTATTTCGAGGTGGCCATTGCTTGTTATATATTTAATAGTAGTAGTCATCATCCACTTGATAACATACACATAGAAATATTGTAGGTACATACACTAGCTAGTATACAGACTGTAGTGGACACATATATTTACTTTCATTAATGTGACCAGCAGTACGCTAATCACAGCTAATATTTGGTTGCTATGGGCGACAGCATATTGGTCTATGTGCATCATCTAAGCCACAGGTTCTCAAACTCGGTCCTCAGGACCCCACACGGTGCATATTTTGCAGGTCTCCTCACAGAATTGCAAGTGAAATAATTAGCTCCACCTGCGGACCTTTTCAAATGTGTCAGTGAGTAATTAATATACCTGTGCACCTGCTGGGATACCTGTAAAACATGCTCTGTGTGGGGTCCTGAAGACCGAGTTTGAGAACCACTGATCTAAGCCATAGGTTCTCAAACTCGGTCCTCAGGACCCCACACAGTGCATGTTTTGCAGCTAACCCAGCAGCTGCACAGGTGTATTCATTACTCACTGACACATTTTAAAAAGTCCACAGGTGGAGCTAATTATTTCACTTGTGATTCTGTGAGGAGACCTGCAAAACATGCACTGTGTGGGGTCCTCAGGACCAAGTTTGAGAACCTGTGATCTAAGCCAATAAATATTCCCAAAGATTGAAGAATAGAAATCTGTTTGTGGACAGAGATACGTATTAGAGAGATGTTCACACATTTACCTGTACACTCTGAGCATCACGTGGTCCACATCTAACATTGGTGAGCCATTGTGCGAGTATTTGACTTCGTCTGGTAGGAAGCGACAGTCAAATCCCTGCAAAAAAATTTAGGTAGATAAAAACTCACCAACACAGGCAGAACATTTCCAGGTCATGCTCACTGCAGTCTAGGCAGGATGAGAGCTCTACAGGACAACATCGTGAACTGACCACTGAACAACGGTCTGTTGTGTTCTAAATAACCTCCTAAAGGTGTAGACCACGGGATCCGGTCTGAAGATCGACAGTGTCTAGGTCGACAATGTTTAGGTCGACCACTATAGGTCGACAGTCACTAGGTCGACATTGATGGAAGGTCGACAGGGTTTCTAGGTCGACATGTGCTAGGTCGACAGGTCTAAAGGTCGACATGAGTTTTTCACAGTTTGTTTGTTTTTTGGATTTTTTCATACTTAACGATCCACGTGGACTACGATTGGAACGGTAAAGTGTGCCGAGCGAAGCGGTAGCGGAGCGAAGGCACCATGCCCGAAGCATGGCGAGCGAAGCGAGCCATGCGAGGGGACGCGGTGCACTAATTTGGGATCCCGGTCACTCTACGAAGAAAACGACACCAAAAAAAAAAAAAATCCTCATGTCGGCCTTTAGACCTGTCGACCTAGCACATGTCGACCTAGAAACCCTGTCGACCTTCCATCCATGTCGACCTAGTGACTGTCGACCTATAGTGGTCGACCTAAACATTGTCGACCTAGACACTGTTGATTTGATGAACCACACCCGTAGACCACTGTGTAATAACCACACATTCAGAAAAACCTTTCTAGGCATGAACGCTGAAAGCCAAATGCAGGGATTCACAGAGTCTGTGTATTCTTTGTGTAGCATTGACCTCATGACCACGTTCTTTGGGTATATTATATACAAGATATTAGTGAGTGATGTTTTTGTTGGACGTTCTAACAAAATGAATTGGCCCCACTTGAAATGTCACATTGTCAATGTACCACCATGTACCCCAAAGAGTTAAATGATAGTAGTAATTGGCTCCAGTCATTTTAATATATTTTTTTTTAAAGATTTTACCTGAAATGTGCAGGATAAGTTTTGGACCATGGGCGCCCAAATAACTTTGACACTGCTACTAGCATTCCTGGGTCAAACTGGAATTCAACAGGGTGACCAGCCCTACTCAAACTCCACTCTGAGGTTATGCCTCTCCAAGACCAAGACTAAGGGGTCTATTTACTAAGCTATGGATGGAGATAAAGTGGACGGAGATAACGCACCATCCAATCACCTCCTAACTGCCATGTCACAGGCTGTGTTTGAAAAAATAAGAATTTACTTACCGATAATTCTATTTCTCGTAGTCCGTAGTGGATGCTGGGAACTCCGTAAGGACCATGGGGAATAGCGGCTCCGCAGGAGACTGGGCACAAAAGTAAAGCTTTAGGACTACCTGGTGTGCACTGGCTCCTCCCCCTATGACCCTCCTCCAAGCCTCAGTTAGGATACTGTGCCCGGACGAGCGTACACAATAAGGAAGGATTTTGAATCCCGGGTAAGACTCATACCAGCCACACCAATCACACCGTACAACCTGTGATCTGAACCCAGTTAACAGCATGATAACAGAGGAGCCTCTGGAAAGATGGCTCACAACAACAATAACCCGATTTAGTTAACAATAACTATATACAAGTATTGCAGACAATCCGCACTTGGGATGGGCGCCCAGCATCCACTACGGACTACGAGAAATAGAATTATCGGTAAGTAAATTCTTATTTTCTCTGACGTCCTAGTGGATGCTGGGAACTCCGTAAGGACCATGGGGATTATACCAAAGCTCTCAAACGGGCGGGAGAGTGCGGATGACTCTGCAGCACCGAATGAGAGAACTCCAGGTCCTCCTCAGCCAGGGTATCAAATTTGTAGAATTTAGCAAACGTGTTTGCCCCTGACCAAGTAGCTGCTCGGCAAAGTTGTAAAGCCGAGACCCCTCGGGCAGCCGCCCAAGATGAGCCCACCTTCCTTGTGGAATGGGCTTTTACAGATTTAGGCTGTGGCAGGCCTGCCACAGAATGTGCAAGCTGAATTGTACTACAAATCCCACGAGCAATAGTCTGCTTAGAAGCAGGAGCACCCAGCTTGTTGGGTGCATACAGGATAAACAGGGAGTCAGATTTTCTGACTCCAGCCGTCCTGGAAACATATATTTTCAGGGCCCTGACAACGTCCAGCAACTTGGAGTCCTCCAAGTCCCTAGTAGCCGCAGGCACCACAATAGGCTGGTTCAGGTGAAACGCTGAAACCACCTTAGGGAGAAATTGTGGACGAGTCCTCAATTCTGCCCTGTCCGTATGAAAAATCAGGTAAGGGCTTTTATAAGATAAAGCCGCCAATTCTGACACGCGCCTGGCCGAAGCCAGGGCCAACAGCATGACCACTTTCCATGTGAGATATTTCAAATCCACAGATTTAAGCGGTTCAAACCAATGTGATTTTAGGAACCCCAAAACTACATTGAGATCCCAAGGTGCCACTGGAGGCACAAAAGGAGGCTGTATATGCAGCACCCCCTTGACAAACGTCTGAACTTCAGGAACTGAAGCCAGTTCTTTCTGGAAGAAAATCGACAGGGCCGAAATCTGAACCTTAATGGATCCTAATTTTAGGCCCATAGACACTCCTGTTTGCAGGAAATGCAGGAATCGACCCAGTTGAAATTCCTCCGTTGGGGCCTTCCTGGCCTCGCACCACGCAACATATTTCCGCCAAATGCGGTGATAATGCTTTGCGGTCACATCCTTCCTGGCTTTGATCAGGGTAGGAATGACTTCTTCCGGAATGCCTTTTTCCTTCAGGATCCGGCGTTCAACCGCCATGCCGTCAAACGCAGCCGCGGTAAGTCTTGGAACAGACAGGGTCCTTGCTGGAGCAGGTCCCTTCTTAGAGGTAGAGGCCACGGGTCCTCTGTGAGCATCTCTTGAAGTTCCGGGTACCAAGTCCTTCTTGGCCAATCCGGAGCCACGGGTATAGTTCTTACTCCTCTCCGTCTTATAATTCTCAGTACCTTGGGTATGAGAGGCAGAGGAGGGAAACACATACACTGACTGGTACACCCATGGTGTTACCAGAGCGTCCACAGCTATTGCCTGAGGGTCCCTTGACCTGGCGCAATACCTGTCCAATTTTTTGTTGAGGCGGGACGCCATCATGTCCACCTTTGGTTTTTTCCAACGGTTTACAATCATGTGGAAGACTTCTGGGTGAAGTCCCCACTCTCCCGGGTGGAGGTCGTGCCTGCTGAGGAAGTCTGCTTCCCAGTTGTCCACTCCCGGAATGTACACTGCTGACAGTGCTATCACATGATTTTCCGCCCAGCGAAGAATCCTTGCAGCTTCTGCCATTGCCCTCCTGCTTCTTGTGCCGCCCTGTCTGTTCACGTGGGCGACTGCCGTGATGTTGTCCGACTGGATCAGCACCGGCTGACCTTGAAGCAGAGGTCTTGCTTGGCTTAGGGCATTGTAAATGGCCCTCAGCTCCAGGATATTTATGTGAAGTGATGTCTCCAGGCTTGACCACAAGCCCTGGAAATTTCTTCCCTGTGTGACTGCTCCCCAGCCTTGCAGGCTGGCATCCGTGGTCACCAGGACCCAGTCCTGAATGCCGAATCTGCGGCCCTCTAGAAGATGAGCACTCTGCAACCACCACAGGAGAGACACCCTTGTCTTTGGTGACAGGGTTATCCGCTGATGCATCTGAAGATGCGATCCGGACCATTTGTCCAGCAGGTCCCACTGGAAAGTTCTTGCGTGGAATCTGCCGAAAGGGATTGCTTCGTAGGAAGCCACCATTTTTCCCAGGACCCTTGTGCATTGATGCACTGACACTTGGCCTGGTTTTAGGAGGTTTCTGACTAGTTCGGATAACTCCCTGGCTTTCTCCTCCGGGAGAAACACCTTTTTCTGGACTGTGTCCAGGATCATCCCTAGGAATAGAAGACGTGTCGTCGGGATCAGCTGCGATTTTGGAATATTGAGAATCCAACCGTGCTGCCGCAACACTACTTGAGATAGTGCTACCCCGACTACCAATTGTTCCCTGGATCTTGCCCTTATCAGGAGATCGTCCAAGTACGGGATAACTAAAACTCCCTTCCTTCGAAGGAGTATCATCATTTCGGCCATTACCTTGGTAAAGACCCGGGGTGCCGTGGACAAACCAAACGGCAGCGTCTGAAACTGATAGTGACAGTTCTGTACCACAAACCTGAGGTATCCTTGGTGAGAAGGGTAAATTGGGACATGGAGGTAAGCCTCCTTGATGTCCAAAGACACCATATAATCCCCTTCTTCCAAGTTCGCAATCACCGCTCTGAGTGACTCCATCTTGAATTTGAACCTGTGTATGTAAGTGTTCAAGGATTTCAGATTTAAAATAGGTCTCACCGAGCCGTCCGGCTTCGGTACCACAAACAGCGTGGAATAATACCCCTGTCCCTGTTGCAGGAGGGGTATCTTGATTATCACCTGCTGGGAATACAGCTTGTGAATGGCTTCCAATACCGCCTCCCTGTCGGAGGGAGACGTCGGTAAAGCAGACTTTAGGGGAGTGCCTGAGTCCGCTTGTAAAGCCCCAGCGTCATGCTGAGGACTTGGCAGAAAACGGGAGAGGGCTTCTGTTCCTGGGAACTGGCTGTTTGCTGCAGCCTTTTTCCTCTCCCTCTGCCACGGGGCAGAAATGAGGAGCCTTTTGCCCGCTTGCCCTTATGGGGCCGAAAGGACTGCGCCTGATAATACGGCGTCTTCTTATGTTGAGAGGCTACCTGGGGTAAAAATGTGGATTTCCCAGCAGTTGCCGTGGCCACCAGGTCTGATAGACCTACCCCAAATAACGCCTCCCCTTTGTAAGGCAATACTTCCATATGCCTTTTGGAATCAGCATCACCTGACCACTGCCTCGTCCATAACCCTCTTCTGGCAGAAATGGACAGCGCACTTACTCTTGATGCCAGTCGGCAAATATCCCTCTGTGCATCACGCATATATAGAAATGCATCTTTCAAATGCTCTATAGTCAGTAATATACTGTCCCTATCTAGGGTATCAATATTGTCAGTCAGGGAATCCGACCAAGCCACCCCAGCACTGCACATCCAGGCTGAGGCGATTGCTGGTCGCAGTATAACACCCGTGTGAGTGTATATACATTTTAGGATATTCTCCTGCTTTCTGTCAGCAGGTTCCTTAAGGGCGGCCCTATCAGGAGACGGTAGTGCCACCTGTTTTGACAAACGTGTGAGCGCTTTATCCACCTTAGGGGGTGTTTCCCAACGTGCCCTATCCTCTGGCGGGAAGGGGTATGATGCTAATAACCTTTTAGGAATTATCAGTTTTTTATCGGGGGAAACCCACGCTTCATCACACACTTCATTTAATTCCTCAGATGCAGGAAAAACTACATGCAGTTTTTTCTCACCAAACATAATACCCTTTTTAGTGGTACTTGTATTATCAGAAATATGTAAAACATTTTTCATAGCATCAATCATGTAACGTGTGGCCCTACTGGAAGTCACATTCGTCTCTTCATCGTCGACACTGGAGTCAGTATCTGTGTCGGCGTCTGTATCTGCCATCTGAGGTAACAGGCGTTTTAGAGCCCCTGATGGCTTTTGAGACGCCTAGACAGGCACGAGCTGAGTAGCCGGCTGTCTCATGTCATCAACCGTCTTTTGTAAAGAGCTGACACTGTCACGTAATTCCTTCCATAAGCTCAGCCACTCAGGTGTCGACTCCCTAGGGGGTGACATCTCCATTACAGGCAATTACTCCGCCTCCACACCATTTTCCTCCTCATACATGTCGACACAATCGTACCGACACACAGCACACGCACAGGGAATGCTCTGATAGAGGACAGGACCCCACTAGCCCTTTGGGGAGACAGAGGGAGAGTATGCCAGCACACACCAGAGCGCTATATATATACAGGGATAACCTTATAGAAGTGTTTTTCCCCTTATAGCTGCTGTTTTATTTATACTGCGCCTAATTAGTGCCCCCCTCTCTTTTTTTACCCTTTTCTGTAGTGCAGGACTGCAGGGGAGAGTCAGGGAGACGTCCTTCCAGCGAAGCTGTGAGGGAAAATGGCGCCCGTGTGCTGAGGAGATAGGCTCCGCCCCCTTCTCGGCGGACTTTTCTCCCGCTTTTTGCTGTATTCTGGCAGGGGTTAAAATACATCCATATAGCCCTGGGGGTTATATGTGATGTATTTTTGCCAGCCAAGGTGTTTTTATTGCTGCTCAGGGCGCCCCCCCCCAGCGCCCTGCACCCTCAGTGACCGGAGTGTGAAGTGTGCCTGAGGAGCAATGGCGCACAGCTGCAGTGCTGTGCGCTACCTTGGTGAAGACTGATGTCTTCTGCCGCCGATTTTCCGGACCTCTTCTTGCTTCTGGCTCTGTAAGGGGGCCGGCGGCGCGGCTCTGGGACCGGACTCCGAGGCTGGGCCTGTGGTGTTCGGTCCCTCTGGAGCTAATGGTGTCCAGTAGCCAAGAAGCCCAAGCTGGCTGCAAGCAGGCAGGTTCGCTTCTTCTCCCCTTAGTCCCTCGATGCAGTGAGCCTGTTGCCAGCAGGTCTCACTGAAAATAAAAAACCTAAAACTAAACTTTTACTAAGAAACTCAGGAGAGCCTCCTAGAATGCACCCTTCTCGGCCGGGCACAAAAATCTAACTGAGGCTTGGAGGAGGGTCATAGGGGGAGGAGCCAGTGCACACCAGGTAGTCCTAAAGCTTTACTTTTGTGCCCAGTTTCCTGCGGAGCCGCTATTCCCCATGGTCCTTACGGAGTTCCCAGCATCCACTAGGACGTCAGAGAAATAACAGTTAGGAGGTGATTGACTGGTGCTTTATCTATGGCCACTTTATCTCCACCCAAGGCTTAGTAAGTAGACCCATAAAACTTGCTGCAAACCAACCACTCTCCTTAATGCTCGTTGACAGGATTGGCTAGAGCGGGAAGTACCACAGTATTTATAGGACCTTCAATGAGACTCAACTGAGCATACCAACTCAAATATTACTAGAGCGGAAGGATTCTACCAGTGAGTCAAGAACCCACAGGGTCCAGGAAGCTCTATCTGGGATTAAGGTCAAGTATACAACACTTTCAGTTGTTAACCACTGCTTGTGAAGGTTCTAAAACAATGGCACCGTGACACAAGGGGCACCAAGTCTAACAAACATAGTTGTGTGATACTGTGCTAGAGCAGTCACAACGGAGACACAAAATAATGGACTACAGGCATTTTATAAACTGTATCTGGGAATGTTATTTCTAAGGAAACTTGTAATTTAGGCTTAACGGTCCTATCTAGAAGATAGAGAAAACGGTTAACTTCATATTGCAATAAAAACATCACGCAGGGCCCTCTCACCTCTATGTCTGTCATTACCCAGTCTTGTTTTGTTACTCTTTTGTATAGCGCACCAGAATATGCTGGTGATCTATAAGTAGCTGTTAATAAATAATTGTAGATGGGAATTCTGACCTTCCAGTATTGCAACTCAGTTTATGTTCAGATTAAGGCTGGACATAAACCATCGATGTTTAGCAAACATTTATGGTTTGCTTCAGATGGTTGATGTTTTGCCATTAAGGGGGAGTTCCGTCCCTTAGCCCTTAGTGATCACCTCCAAACAGTCACTTCCTGCCAATCACTTCATCATGAGAACCTCATTGCGAGAGAGATTGCAGTGGCATCTTGGTGCATGCACAATTAGATCGCAGTACATGCACAGTCTGACGATAATCACTCCGTTGCATGAACATCGGCCACTGCGTACAAACATGAATTAGGCCCCATGGACCGTGAACCATTCACTGTCCATCCCTAGTTCCGATATTACCACCCTGTTTGATTATGATGAGGTTCTACAGAAAATAAATCCAACAGGCTACCTACCTGAGGAGACAGAGTCCCTACTCTTTGGGTCATCGGCTCATTTATAACCACTTCAACTTTACATAAATCTTTATTTTGTGGGATGGTAAAGCTCAACTCGTTCTCGGTGATATAAACAGATTGGCCTCTTCCCACACTGACGGCTCTGTTGTTCAGAACAAGGCTGGAGGCTATCACCGAATCCTGGGTCCATACACAGAGCAGCACAGCCACCTTCAGAAGGTCTCCGGCAGAGGTCATCGCTAGCAACTTTTTCAGTTGTGAAGAGATTTTATATTCCTAAAAGGAGAAAAAATAGCTATAAGACTTCTGAAGTAAATTACACAATCGTTATCCAATGGTTATCCTGCATTTTGAGTGCTTTCTCCTAACGATATCCTGACATCTCTATATACAACTACAGTATGTGAGAAAATCATTGTTCAACCAACTTGGCTAGAAATTGTATCTTGTGACAAAAGATTGGTGTCAATTTACAAAATCTTATTGAATGAGATTTAGGGGGAGATTGATCAAACTATCTAAAGAAGACAAGTGGATTTTCACGGTTGTAAATATAATTGAGTGTTAAAAATCTGGTAAATCTATAGAGCTATAAATGTGAGACGTCTTAATGTAAGTAAATATTAATCCATGGTTCTTGGCGTTACCCGAGGAGCACCCGTAGCAGATATGGTAACAAGTAACAGGACCATTTTTTGTAGTTTATTAAATTCTACACACTGGAGGTGCAATCCACATTTTGATCCGATTATCCGTTTGGGCGTTATTGTTCACGCAACGCAAGTCACGCATCGGTAATGATGTCATTATGTCAATCCCCATTTCATCCCATTAGGTGGTTTTTTTAAAAATTCTAAATACATAGTTTTCCTATTTCCCACCGAAGAATACCTATGTTACATTTCAGCTTCCTAACATTTTGGGAAGTAAGAGAATTAGGGGGACATTTACTAAGCAGTGATAAGAGCGGAGAAGTGAGCCAGTGGAGAAGTTGTACATGGTAACCAATCAGCAGCTCTGTATAATTTTATATGATGCAAATTATAGATGTTACTTCAGTGCTGATTGGTTACCATGGGCAACTTCTCCACTGGCTCACTTCTTTGCTCTTATCACTGCTTAGTAAATGTCCCCCTTAGTGATGAGTCAGTGAGTGAGGGCTTTTCGCATTTATATATACAGATGAGTACCAAAGAAACAGTGGCAACATGGAAATTCACAATACCCAGGGGGAGATGTATCAAGTCTTCAAGAGAGAGAAAGTGGAGATGTCTATACTGTAGTAACCAATTAGCTTCTTCTGTCATTTTATAGCCTGTGCTAGATAAATGACAGCTAGACGATGATTGGTTGCATCTATGTGTATCTCCGAGCGATTCTGAGTATCCCATAATGACAAGGGGGACCCTATTTTGTGGTCTCTCTGTTATAGTGTCACCAGCCAAGCCTGGCATAGCACGCGGAGCTGAATTAAGTGGGGTTGGGGGTTCAGTACCCTGGGCCCCCCTCTCTCAGGGAGCCCCCTTCTCTTAAATACATGTGCAGTGCAAGGACTTTCCAGCTGAAGAAGAGAAGGGAATGCACCTGTCCATTGCACTAGCTGAGCAGCCTGCCTCTCCCTGTCTTGCCCTACCGATGACTGACAGCTGATGTCACGGGAGGTGGGGCTTTAGGTCAGCGGCACTAGGAGGTGGATCTTAAGGTCATCAGTACCAGGAGGTGGGGCTTAATGTCAGATGTGCATGAAGGATAAAATCTGGATGGAGCTTTAACCTACAGTAGCACAGCCAGGTAGTATTTATTTATTTATTACCAGTTATTTATATAGCGCACACATATTCCGCAGCGCTGTACAGAGAATATTTGGCCATTCACATCAGTCCCTGACCCAGTGGAGCTTACAATCTATATTCCCTATCATATGTACACACACACACACATTCACGCTAGGGTTAAATTTTGTTGGGAGCCAATTAACCTACCAGTATATTTTGGATTGTGGGAGGAAACCGGAGTACCCGGAGGAAACCGCAAGCACAGGGAGAATATACAAACTCCACACAGTTGGGGCCATGGTGGGAATCGAACCCATGACCTCAGTGCTGTGAGGCAGTAACGCTAACCATTACACCATCCGTGCTGCCCGTACACAGTTTTCCTTTTCCCCATATCATTATTTCTCAGTCCTCTATCTGTTCCTCACTGTGTGCACTTTGGGGCAGGTGTAGGGAACATGCCAGTTTCTAGGGCATGCCGTTCAGCAACTGCATCCTCAGACGCAGATTCACTGGCCTAGGCAGCTTAGTTCCAGTGGCCATTCCGCGTCCCAATTTGTTCTCTTTAGGGCACCCCAGTTCAGTTTTAAGTGCCCCGGGACCCCAAAGGCTTAATTCAGGTCTGATACAAGAAAAAGAGTTGTGAGTGCGCTTTCAACGGCGGCCGGTATAGGAGGGGTCAGCCCCTGTAATAAGTAAGCCTAAAGATAAAAGATATACTGGTGCCGGCTGTTACCCCAATAAGGGACGATAAGTCAATTAAAATAAAAATGACAACAATTTATTATATATACATTAAAAGATGAATAAAAAGTTGTCACAAGTGTAAACTAGCTTCACACTACTGACCACCAGCACTGCATCTACTCGTGACCTTTCTGGTAAAAATTGGACTCTTTGCCTCCATTGGACCTTTACAAGTGTTACACCATTGGGACCCGAAACATTCCCCTGCTGCTATTTGGATCTCCACCCGCAATTGAGATTCTTTGGGGACTGCATCTGCAAGGATCGGGTAATATCAACAGGATGCAATCAATTTACCGACAATCAAAATCTCGACGGTCGAAATCCAGAGAGCAATTGACCGACGGTCAAAATCCAGATAAGGTCAAAATCCCGACATGGACAAAATACCGACATTTAAAATACCGACAATGTCAAAATACCGTCATGTGAAATGTCGGCAGGTTAAAATGCCGACATGAGTTTTTCATGCTTTTTGCTTTGAAACCGACTTGTTCATACTTTACCATCCCCAGTGGACCTGGATGGGAAATATAATAGTGTGCCGAGCGCAGCGCGGCACCGTGCCCGAAGCATGGCGAGCGCAGCGAGCCATGCGAGGGGACGCGACACACTTATATGGTGTCCATGTTGACCTATGTCGACATACACACAAAAAACAATGAAAAACTCATATCGGCATTTTGGCCTGTCGGCATTTTACATGTCGGTATTTTGACCTTGTCGGTATTTTAAATGTCGGTACTTTGTCCATGTCGGGATTTTGACCTTGTTGGGATTTTGACCGTCGGTCAATTGCTGTCAGGATTTCGACCGTCGGGATTTTGATTGGAGGTATTTCATACTGGTCCCAATATCAACACCTGTAAGTGAACTGATGGCTACACTGAGGAATGAGCCCCAACGAGATATTGCGCACAGCATACAATTCGAGTTATATCCAAGTGGTCATCGCCATTTTGAATATTTTTCTCTGTCAATATTCCAGCATAAACAGAGAATTGTGACAACTTTTGATTCATCCTTTAATGTATATATAATAAATTGTTGTCATTTTTATTTTAATTGACTTATCGTCCCTTATTGGGGTAACAGCCGGCGCCAGTATATCTTTTATCTTTAGGCTTAATTCAGGTCTGATTGCATGGTGCTGATTGCCGCATTGAAGGGGTACACCAGACTGTCCCTCTGTGTCAGCAATAACCAGCCCAGACTAGAGCTGGTTAGTTGGGGCAGGGAAATTCAGTACTATTTATTGATTTATTAATGTATTTATGTATATTGTGGCAGCAGAGATACTTTGCCACCTGTAAGCTACACACAGGGTCCTGGGGGTGGATGGGAAGTGTGGATGGACCGGGTTCCCATCCATTTGGCCCAGACCAGGTCTTATAGGCTTCTTAGCCCAAGAAGCTGCTTCATCAGCCAGCACCTGGGTGCTGGGTTTAAAGCAGAGTCTCTCCCATGAGTCAGGGCTCCTGAAGGCAGTTAGTGTCCAGGTGATAGGCCTGCTAGGGACAATGGGACCCGGAGGGCTGAGCCACTAGTTTCAGGATGCCGGGACCAGAAGGGTTCCTTATTAAGTAAGAGGGAGTGAGGCAGGGCCTAACCTCCCTGGTAGTTTATACTAAAGACAGTGATCTTTGTTTTATATATATCTTTGTTTTTGAGCTACCTGAATAAAAGGTATTTGTTGTTTTTGCACAAGCCTGGAGTCGGTCGTTGATGGATTTTTGTAGCAGAGCACATTCTGTTACAATATGTTTATTTATTTTAAACCGTAAAGATACAGCTCTCTCACCCACCCTGCTCCCCTCTTTCCCAGACCCTTCTCTTCCACACACCTTTCTCTCCCCCGCCCCACACTATCTCTCTCATCCAATTTACCCCCACATCCCCTCCCCCCACCCTTTTACTCTTTCACCCGCTTTCATATAGGGAAGCCGTCAACCATCAATGGTTTGCCACCGATGGCTGATGGTTTTGCCATTGATGGCGGAGATCTGCGAATGATCAGTCGATGCAGCAGGTATGGCCATCGACTGTGCAAACCATTGATGGTTTTCAGCAAAGGTTGTATGCCCTCGATGGTTAATCATTCGATGCCATCATTCGATGGGGCCATTCGATGCCATCCCCACTTTAATATTGTCTACTCACTAATAATTCAATAAGGGCTTCCCCTGCTACAGGCAAGTATATAACAGACACATATATGTCCGTATACAAATCAGAAAGACGTTTGCTATCGGCGCTAACAATAATATACTGCAAATCTGTCTGCAAGTAGTAAATAAAACATTTTTTTTAATATATTTTTTATCTAAACATTTAAATTTGCAGTTCATTGTCAGGGGACCCCAGTACTCTGCAAGTCTGTTCAGGGGCTGATAGCTCGGCTGGTCCTAGATCCCTGGTGCGAACTGATGATAATGATGACTGGTGGCAGCAGAAGATTGACTAAATACACCTAAATCCCTTTCAATTATACTAATATTCTAATAATAATAATGCTGCTCAGATCTATGTACACAATTACAGTGAAATGAGCGATCAGTCAGCAGCAATAAAACATGTTTCCTAGTCAGATTGTAAAGGGGAAGCTACTGATATGTATATTATTCTGTACTTAAAAACATAAGTTAAAAGATCTTGGGATTTTTGGGTGTTAGCAATTAGGTATTTAGGGACTGGTTCATATTTTTAAGTAAAACAAGAAAGCAAGCAAGCAACTGGGCATAACCATGTACAGTGCCGGTGGGGCAGATGTAACATGTGCAGAGAGAGTTAGATTTGGGTGTGGTGTGTTCAAATAGAAATCTAAATTGCAGTGTAGAAATTAAGCAGCCAATATTTACCCTGCACAGAAACAATATAACCCACCCAAATCTAACTCTCTCTGCACATTTTACATCTGCCCCCCCCCCCCCCCCCCCCCCCCCTGCAGTGCAACATGATTGTGCCCATTAGTGTGCTTTTTTTGGACCTGAATAACACCCTTAGAGTGTTAGCTACGAAATTTTTGGAATGGGTCCGAAGATACAATCTTGATTTTATATATTCATCCCTAATTAGGGTTAAAGTCAGCATAAAAACATCCTAAGGCCCGGGTAAAGTCACATAGGTCCTGTACATTACGGGTAGCAAAGTGTTGCTGAAACTCTGCTTCTAGAACGCCTTTTTAAACTGCTGTGAGTTGAAGCCCTGAGATAAGAATCCTCACAAGTGAGAGAGTCGGCTCTGCATCCTCCGCAGCTCCCAAGACACAAGCAATTATGGAATAATTCAGACAGAGTTACATTATCAGCTGGAATGGAAAACAAGTGCATCCTCTGTTGGCACGCGCTACCAGCCCCTGTCCCGGACGCTGAATTTCACTGGAAATATGGACTAATTACTTATTTATCGCGAGCCGGTACCACAGCTCCCTGGTTTTCCGTTTTTTTCCTTACTGAAGTTTGATGTAGTGTTAGTAATTGATCTCCAGAACCCCCCAAGCCTACTTATTGAACGCTGCACAGATTAATTATTTATTGCAACCTATTTGCTTCGATGAGTCACGTCTTAAAATGTATAAAAGGATTGAGATTTAAAAAACATTTTTTAACAAGTGGCGCGCTGAGAAATCAGTCACACCTCTCTCCTATAACTGCGGTTTATCGTCCATCTAATAACGAAGAACCACAAATCTGGCCTATGGTATACTACAGCAACTCTCAATTAATAATAGGATTGACTTTGCAATGACTGAAAACGCCATCAGGCAGAGGGGTCGTCTGATGGTTTGAAATGCAAATTAGATTAAACCTCAACATTTTTAAAGGGGAAACTCTACATTTAGACATCCCGAGGTTATGCTGAGTTCAATGCAAATCAACCGTAATTACAAACGTGTTGCGTGCACAGAACTAAGGGCCTAATTCAGCATTGAACGCTGAAGTGCGGAAATCGCTATTCGGAGGATTTCCGCACTTCTGCTCATGCGCAAAGACTTAGATTGTGATTGCACATGATCGCAATCTATGTCCCGGCAGGGGGGGGGCGGCATTGAGGCATTTTGGATGCGGCGACGTGGCGTTGGGGGGGTTTTGCGGTCCGGACAATGGAGGCAAGTCCGGACCGTTTGCGGGGGCGGGCTGCGGCAGCTGTGCGACGTCACATGCAGCCGCTGCAACCCAAAACATAGCGGTGCAGCAAATCCCTTTGCAGCTAGGCAAAACTACAACTCAAGCTGAATTGGGCCCTAAATGCGGATAGTACAGTATACTGTGTTGTATCCATCTCTGTGCTGGACCGCCCCTATCTATGCACTTGGATTTATAATCAGCGTGCAGTTGCAGCAGCCTTAATCTTGGTGTAAGAGAACCATTTTAGAACAGTTATACTGATGTGTAATCCCTGCCTAGCCTAGAAGTGCACCAACACGCCCTCACTAAACTTTGCCAATTTGTAGACACCCCAATAACACCCAAATTACGCCTCCTCCACCCACAAGTGGAGATGTAACTGAGTTACATATTCTTGGCTCCTTAGCTTGCGCGGTGCAAAGACCCGTCCGCAAAACCGACTTGCAATAAACCCTGAATCAACATCCTTGCCTCCGAAACAGATTTGTTTTCTTTTAGTTGTCTCCAGATATTGATAATTAGTTTGTTTTGCAGATATAACTGCAGCAAAAGTACACATTGAAGTGTCTCCATCGTATAATTCACTGGCATAAAAAAATAAATAGGTCTGGAAAATACAAGTATTAAAGGCGGAGATTCCCGTAAAATATTTGTAAACGTTTTTGTGCTTTTTTAAAATAAAAAATAAGATCAAAGATAACTAGAACCTACAGCGGTAAAGCAACGCATCTGATTGTCCCGGCCAACCCTGTTTGTTAATCCAGCACTGATGATCACATTAGTACAAATAGCTGAAAATGTGTTCAGTGCCAATTACTGGACTCGCACCCCTAAACTCATCACCCCCCCAGGACAGGTGCCTCTTCTAGCTACATCTTGTCCTGGCTCAGATAGAGAACCTTGGTTCTCTGCATTAATATCCCTTTAAATCCTAAATCTGTCCTCCAGCCTTTCCAAGCCAAACACTAATCAGTAATAAAGTTAAAATAAGCTCTTCATTTGTCAGGTATTGTAAATATAGTTCTTGACCAGTGTTCAAAAGCTTCGCTGATTGCGGCCTTGTTTTACGAGTAGCAGCCTCACTGTGCAGCGAAGGGTCAGATTAATGGATAAATAAATATGCCTTACTTTACTTGTTTTACTGCCTCAGCCTCTCTCCCTGTGAGCCAATTAATTGCTTGTCATCTTAATATTACTTTATCGGTTATGTCTCTGTATCCTACCAAAATGCTTCACTTGCACTTCGCTGCGCCTTTCAGAGCCAAGATGGCAGCATGTTCTTTGGCTCCGTGTCCAAGGCACAATAAAAATGATTGGGGCTAATGAAATTATTTGCCATCTTCTTTGCCAAGTTCCGCGCGGAGCTTTAACTTATGGTTGTTCAATGCAAAACAGAAATGTCCATTAAGTGGAATCAAAATAAATTATTTTCCAAAACTAAGGTAAGCATTGCGGTATATCACAGACAAAGTGGCTGTATATTGAACTAGCTCATAAATCGCCAATGGCAGTGAGGACTGTAAACTAAACTTAAACCATGAGCAACAACACTTCCTGACCTTAACATATATTAAAGACCATATATTAGTGAGCTAGATAAACATTCTTGCAACAACTGATGTGTTTTATATTTATCTAAGCTGCATCCAATACTCGATCTGTGCCATCATTTAGAGAAAGCGGCTATTGCTTAGGGAGGTGGTGCCTCTCTGTTGTGCAGCAGTAAGAGGGCGTAGCTTGAGTCATTGGCTAGCATATCTCCAAGGTAAAAGCACTGCTCTGTAATGGCTTCTAATTGGTGGATTCATGGACAGAGGCGGGGCCAGTGATGTCACTTTAAAAACTGTTATAATCTGCTTTGCATTATGTTTCTTGTACCAATTCCTATTAGGCAGGGTACGCCTTGACTTTAGCAAATCTTGGCTTGACTTCAGGGTATACTTTGGTGAATCTTGGCTTGACTTCAGGGTACACTTTGACCATGGCGAATTATGTCTTGGCTTCATGGTACACATTGACCTTGGCGAATCTTGGCTTGACTTCAGGGTACACCTTGACCTTGGCAAAACTTGGCCTGACTTCAGGGTACACCTTGACCTTGGCGAATCTTGGCTTGACTTTAGGGTACACTTTGGCAATCTTCGCTTGACATTAGGGTACACCTTGACCTTGGCGAATCTTGGCTTGACTTTAGGGTACACCTTGGCAAATCTTCGCTTGACTTTAGGGTACACCTTGACCTTGGCGAATCTTGGCTTGACTTTAGGGTACACCTTGGCAAATCTGTGCTTGACTTTAGGGTACATCTTGATCTTGGCGAATCTTTGCTTGACTTTAGGGTACACCTTGGCAAATCTTGGCTTGACTTTAGGGTACACCTTGACCTTGGCGAATCTTTGCTTGACCTTAGGGTACACCTTGGCGAATCTTGGCTTGACTTCAGGGTACACCATGACGAATCTTGGCTTGACTGCAGGGTGCGCCTTGACCTTGGTGAATAAATATTTGGTGCTGGCTGTGCAGTGCACATGAGCTGCTGGGGGTCCCACCCCCTGCACCTATTCAATAAGCGTACCTTCTGCTGCGGTTGCCTGCAACACAGTCGAATTTCTGGGAAAATGGCACTGGCGCCATTTTCCTGGTCATAAGCACATGCAGGGTAGACTCTGTCACTTAGCCAGGCTCCTCATACGCCAGCATGCGGGTGTTGCCCACTCGGACACTGCACATGGGCTGATTTTGGCAGCACATAGCAATTGTGCCATCACTGCCAGGTGAAAGAACATCCTGTGCTGTCAATGACGATAAAAGAGAAGATGTATCATACCTTGGAGAGAGGTAAAGTGGAGAGCTATATAAAGTACCAACCAGTCAGCTCTTAACTGTCACATGGGTCTATGGGGTATATGTTCTAAGCCTTGGAGAAAGATAAATTGGATGGAGATAAAGTGCCAGCCAACCAGCTCCTGTCATTTTTCAAACACAGCCTGTAACACGACAGTTAGGAGCTGATTGGCTGGTACTTTATCTCCGTCCACTTTATCTCTCTCCAAGGCTAAACCCAGGTACACACTGGATGATGTGTACCCAGCCGATATGTCAACCTGACATATCGGATCCTGGATAAACATCACAACGATGTAATGAAAGATGGAATGATCCCTTGTTCCGACATTCATTAAACTACACGGCGCCACTAGCAATATCGTCCCGTTGGCCATGCAGCATTACCGACTGGGCGACGTTGCTAGCGACCGCGGGAATGTGCAGATTGTGGGTATACACCAGACAATCCTGCCAATATGTAATTTCGATTTGGCCAGAAACAACATATTGTGCCGACATTGTCTCAGTGTGTACCCAGCTCAAATACATAGACCCCGTAGTCTGTAAAATGACAGTTATGAGCCGACTGACTAGTATTTTATCTCTCTCCACTTTATATCTCTTCAAGGATTAATACATCTCCCCCTATGTGTGGTTACCTAAATGGAAGTGGGTGTGCCAATACCTCCAAACTCCGCAACGTAATGCAATCACTGCTTGGGCGCAACTCTCCACTTGCATTAAACAAAATAGCGGAGGTGAGACATACAGTACCTGCTATGCGATCGCTTGTGCAGCCCTGCTATGCTTAAAAATGTTCCTGCAAAACAAGACCAGCCCTGGACATACTTACCCTGTGCGACGGATCCAGCTATGAAGGTCCCGGTTCTGACGTCAGACATCCGCCCTCCGTTCGCCTGGACACGCCTGCAGTCTTCTTACCACTCCCCGAAAACGGCCTCCAATGTGAGTATCCGCTGCGGACCGCCTCTCCGCTGTCAATCTTCTTTACGTCCAGCGCTGCATCTTTTCTTCACGCTGGGCGCTCCGTTGCCTGGCGATGTCTGTCGCCGGGCAACGGCACGCGCGCGCAATGTTCACGCTGCGCATGCGCAGTTCTGACCCGTTCTCACCGCAGCAAACAACCGCTGCGTGCGAACGGGTCAGAATGACCCCCAAAGTCCTGAAAGTAGGGAACAAAACTACAGTAGAAACGCTGCATGCTACGTCCCAATCCCGAGGGGCAAGTAAGTCTCATTGCCCCTTCCCATCCATTTGTCTGGACAGCTACTGTAAGTTTGAAATTATTCTAATCTGAGCTCTCACATTAGAACAAATTTCAAGTTCCAAATGTACAGTATATCTTCTTTTCATCTCGGTCATCAGGAGATATGAAGGACAGAGTGGAAAGGAGAGCGGGGCATTGCTGGATTGTGCCATGTGTACCAGGTTGGAAGGGTACTGTGTATGATCACTGGGGAAGGGGTGGGGGTGCCATGATGGTGCTAGTTGGGGAGACTGTGGAGCTTCCCCCTAATTCAGGTGTCTCCCGAAAAATTGTTGGGGAGTAGGAAACAGTGTTTACAACATACTCTCCCCCTCCCCCACTAGTGCCCTGCAAAAAAATGAGTGACAGTGCATTATGAGCCATCTTATTTCCAGTAGAAAGATAACATTAGAAAGCTTATGGAGGCAATGTATATATGCTAGCTAGAATCTGATTGGTTCCCCATTCCTCCGCCCTTTAGAAAGTTTGATACATTTCCCACATGTTCTCTTTTAAAGGGGAAAGAAATTCTCATCTACATTGCAACATTTAAAGCAATTGTCCCCGGTAGCCGCGAGGGGTCCCTGACCAAAGAAGGCGTCCCGGTATTGGATACCAGCACCACGCAATAGGCTCATGTCCCACACTGGAACATCCCCTTTGGCCAGACACCACTTGCCACTACCCGTGACATAATAATACATAATAATTTTAATTTATTGCCCCCTGGTGTTATCTTTGCTTATCATTGACGTAGAGTCCACTTTAAGATTTTACATGATTGAATCAATCCGGATAGCAATCCCTTGTATTGGACATTGCGATAGAATCCAAATAATGATTCTATTTAAAAAAAAAAACTAAAAACAAGAAAACAAATAAGAATTGCTGATTGCCAAAAAAAAACTTCCATCCGATTTGCAGCTTCCAGCAGTTACATTGTGATTACTTGGAGGACAGAACAATTAATGGCCCCGTATCAATTATTTGCAGCAGCTGATAACCATTTGCACAACACACATCTGTGCAGCTGATGTCATGAAACACAAATCTGGAATAAAACTATTACTTTCAGTAACGTATGTTTGGAAAGCAGCAAAGTCCCATCTCTGGTTTTAATCTTCTATAGATGATCATATTTTGCAGCCTCCCAATAGTGCTCTATACACAATAAACAGCTACATGTAATAGCACTATGCAATTGGAACTGTCTGTGAATTATAGTAAAAGTTGATTATATACAGTACATACCTCCCAACATGACCCTTCCCAGAAGGGACAGAATGCTCTGCTCCTGGACTTCCCTCTTAATGTATGATTGCCCTCACTTGTGGTGGAACACCTTTCTTATCCATTAACCTGTTCTACACAGGTGACGGCAATCATACACCAAGAGAAAAGTCCAGAAGCAGAGCATTGTGTCCCTCCTGGAGAGGGTCATGTTGGGAGGTACGTATATATGAACTCTGGTACAGAGGTCATCTGACACCTGTCAGTTCCTCTCAAGGTATGGGGACTTTTCCATATACATGTGGGATTGTTATTGTAGCTCTTTTGTAAAAGACACCTTATATTTTCATACCTCCCAGTCCCAACACGACCCTCTCCAGGAGGGACACAATGCTCTGCTTCTGGACTTTTCTCTTAAGGCCCGTACACACTGGTCGATATATCGGCCGTTCTCTTGAACGGCCGATATATCGCGGGACCGTCGGCCAGTGTGTACGGCCGATACGTCTGTGAACTCCGTCGTTCACAGACGTATCGCGTCGGCCGCGCAGCACAGCCGACGGACAATATATCTACCGATATATTGGCGCATCGCTGTGTGTGTACGGGGCGGTCGGCCGACCGCCCGTACACATGCTGCGGCGGCCGGCGGTGTACACACGCCCGCCCAGTTCATGACGTCAGTCCCCGACGGATCGCGCAGTGTGTATGCACAGCACACTGCTCGATCCGTCCATAGATATATCTGCAGATCAATTGATCTGCAGATATATCTACTAGTGTGTACCCACCTTAAGTGTATGATTGCCAGCACCTGTTTTGAACAGGTTAATGTATAAAAAAAGGTGTTTCAGCACAGGTGAGGGCAATCATTTATTATGATTGAAGTGCAGGAGCAGAGCATTCTGTCCCTCCTGGAGAGGGTCATGTTGGGAGGTATGTATTTTAGTGCGCTGTTTTAATGAAGACAAATTGCCCGTGGCCTATGAGGTCAGCTGCCCACCATTACAACCGCTGACCTGGCAGGCCGGACCAATGGCCACTGTCCTACAAAGATAGGAGACTCCTTGTTTCGAAATGAAAAACTAAAAAGTTAAATTAGAAAAAAAGCTTAAAATTATAATCTAAATCCTGTTACTTCCAATCTTAACCCAAGACTCAAATTTGAACTTTATACTGTAATGGGCCCTACACACTGGCAGATCCGCCGCCGAGCTGCCCGACGGCGGATACGGACGACGGGCGACCTGGCGGCGGGAGGGGGCAGTGACGGGGGGAGTGAAGTTTCTTCACTCCCCCCGTCACCTGCTCCATAGCAGTGCAGGCAAATATGGACGAGATCGTCCATATTGGCCTGCATGCACAAGCGACGGGGCACCAGCGAGAGGCCGCGCATCGTTCATCGCTGGTGCCTCCACACTGAAAGATATGAACGGTATCTGGTTCATTAATGAACGAGGTCGTTCATATCTTTCAGTATTCTCGCCCAGTGTGTAAATGATGACTCCAGACCTGGCCTAAGACCTAATCCAAGCCCTGACACCTTCTCCCTTACAAAGATAAATTCCATACCTCCCAATATGACCCGTTCCAGGGACAAATTGCTCTGCTCCTGGGCTTCCCACATAGGGGGGTATCCTATTAGCCATGCTAAATTACCTAGGCTAATGGTTTCCGCCGGGGACTATTCAATTAGCCCTGACTGCTGGTAATTATTGGAGATTAAACAGAATCCCCTGTCAGCCTTCTTGGCCTCTTTTTTCCCGCAATAACACACGGGCCTGGGAACATATCCCGGATCCCATGTGTTATTGACCGAAAACGGGTAATGTACCTCATGGTAACCAAAAACAGGCTATAATTGGATAATTCCATCGGGCTAAAATCAGAATATTAGCCTGTTTTTGCCGTGCAGTAAATTACCGCTGGCAATAGGATACCGCCCATAATGTATGATTACCGTTACCAGTAGTGTGCACATGCATACAGCACTCGCCACACCCACAAACACTGGCCACACCCAGTCAGCACTAGTAACAGCCCCTCCCCTTCTCACAATAGGCCCTGGAACATTTTCAGCCCCAGGCCCATGTGGCCCTTAATCTGGCTGGCTGTAAATACAGACAGAAGCTGACCGCACACATGGGGGAATGTATCAAGCGTTGGAGAGTGATAAACTGACCAGCTCTTAACTGTCATTTTTCAAACCCAGCCTGTAGCATGGTAGTTAGGAGCTGATTGGCTGGTACTTTATCTCCATCCAAGGTTTAGTAAATAGACCCCTAAGTACCAACTAAGCAGATACTAACTGGCATGTTACAAGCTGTGCTACAAAATGACTGTTAGGAACTGATTGGTTGGTACTTTATCTCTCTCCAAGGCTTGGTACATCTCCCCACTGGCTTATAACAGTCATCTTACCGACATAAACTGATCATTTTAGATGGGAATATTATCTATCAGGCCATGCGGCTGTTTTGGAGCATTGTGCTACTTGCCAGACACTGTGGTTATACAAGTACAGTGATATCATATTTCTTTAACTGTATTTGTAACTGAAACGCAATAAATACATTTTTAAGTCAAGTAAGAAGAAATCACAGATTACCTAAAGGAGAATAATAGAACAGAATAAGGCAAACAGTAATACCCCTTACTCACCGCACAAATATCCCGGTACGACCCGGTATATTGCTGGGTCGACGCGGGTCACTGTGCGGTGTGAAAGGGTCAGTCCCAAATTCCCGGATCGCCTGACCCCGGTAATCCAACCCGGGAATAAAGAAGGGTTATTCCCGGGCTATTACCGAGTCAGGCGCAGTGTGAACGGGTTTCCCTGGTCGATGCCACCCGGTGCCCAGTTACAGCATAGGGAGAGGCATCGCAGAGATTATCTCATCTCCTAGTGCCGCCTCCACACCGCCCCCCATGACGCCGCAGTCCCCGCCCCCAATGGCAATCAAACTCGGCAATATACCGGGACGGGAAGCCAGTTCTCAGGGTCCAATGCCGAGTTGCACCTGTCATTAGCGATCTGAAAGCGGTATAACCTGTTTAAGCCCGAGAACCAAACAGTCATCCTTAGCTACTGTACGTAAAGTACAGATAATATTCTGCATTATTATATTATTTACAGGTGTCACCTTATATTACTGCCTTTTTATTTATTTGCAAACGTAAAATGCTCTTATTTTATATATTACATGTTCATCAAAGTAATGCTAGCTAATGAGAGTTAGACAGAACAAGCAGAAAACAAACATTATACAATTGTCCATCCACACATATGACACATCAGAAAGTATATACTGTATTTTACAGGAAAAAATAGGCGTAGAATAAAGAGTAACTCCATTCAAAAATGATGTTGCTTAATTGGAATCAATAAGAAACATACTGGAATAATCCCTGTGTAAGAAGATATAAGATGAGTTTAGGTGATAAGAGGAAAAGAGACATCAGCCTGCCCTCATTATAAGCCCCGTCAGATGCAGAATGTCAGGGAATGTGGGGAGATGCTGTGCACAGTTGGCAGACGTATACACATTGATCTCGGAATAGAGAAAACATCGCCTCTCAAACGGCTCCTGTTTCTTTTTTGAAGGAGATGTAAAGTATAATATGTTAATGGGCTGGGGATGCGGAGATAAGCCCGGCATGAATGCAGAATGCCTGGAATTCTCCAGCACCTGACAGCCCTGGAGCTTGCAGGTGTGCCTGAAACCCGATAGCGGAGCAAGATGCGGCCTTCTCAGTCACTGCACATTAACTGAATGGATTATTCTTATTATCAATACTGGCATCAAAGGAAAACGGCGAGGCATTTGTTATATAAAACACGAGCGCGGTACCTGCCAAAAAACGAATCTGGATATTAAAGCGACAGATTTGAGCTGGGTCTGCCAGCAATCTCCTCAGAAGGACGAGGCTGAAGTTAGCTTCTTATTCGGCCAGCTTCTTATTCACTTCTTATTCAAGCTCCAGCTTCTTATTCACTTCTTATTCGAACTCCAGCTTCTTATTCAGATCATTCAGTTTCGCAAGGGTTAATGAGTCTTCTGTCACAAATTTGACACCTGAAATCAACAGAGTAGGGTCCCTTGCATGTGACCCACTTGTATTTTGCCTGGCCCAACACTGTTTTGGGCATGAAATACACTGGCAAAGTGGGCACACACACCATATTTTGCCATTTTGAATAAGTAGCTGTAGTTTTGCAAGGGTTAACTAGTCTTGGGCCACAAATTTGACACCTGAAATCAACAGAGAGTGGTCACTTGCATGTGACCCACTTGTATTTTGCCTGGCCCAACGCTGTTTTGGGCATGAAATACACTGGCAAAGTGGGCACACACACCATATTTTACCATTTTGAATAAGTAGCTGTAGTTTTGCAAGGGTTAACCAGTCTTGGGCCACAAATCTGACACCTGAAATCAACAGAGGGTGGTCACTTACATGTGACGCAGTTGTATTTTGCTTGGCCCAATGCTGTTTTGGGCATGAAATATACTGGCAAAGTGGGCACACACACCATATTTTGCCATTTTGAATAAGTAGCTGTAGTTTAGCAAGGGTTAACTAGTCTTGGGCCACAAATTTGACCCCCAAAAACAACAGAGGGTGGTCACTTATATATGACGCAGTTGTAATTTGCCTGGCCCAACGCTGTTTTGAGCATGAAATATACTGGCAAAGTGGGCACACACCATATTTTGCCATTTTGAATAAGTAGCTGTAGTTTAGCAAGGGTTAACTAGTCTTGGGCCACAAATTTGACCCCCAAAAACAACAGAGGGTGGTCACTTACATATGACGCAGTTGTATTTTGCTTGGCCCAACGCTGTTTTGGGCATGAAATACACTGGCAAAGTGGGCACACACACCATATTTTACCATTTTGAATAAGTAGCTGTAGTTTTTCAAGGGTTAACCAGTCTTGGGCCACAAATCTGACACCTGAAATCAACAGAGGGTGGTCACTTACATATGACGCAGTTGTATTTTGCTTGGCCCAACGCTGTTTTGGGCATGAAATACACTGGCAAAATGGGCACACACACCATATTTTGCCATTTTGAATAAGTAGCTGTAGTTTAGCAAGGGTTAACTAGTCTTGGGCCACAAATTTGACCCCCAAAAACAACAGAGGGTGGTCACTTACATATGACGCAGTTGTATTTTGCCTGGCCCAACGCTGTTTTGGGCATGAAATACACTGGCAAAGTGGGCACACACACCATATTTTACCATTTTGAATAAGTAGCTGTAGTTTTGCAAGGGTTAACCAGTCTTGGGCCACAAATCTGACACCTGAAATCAACAGAGGGTGGTCACTTACATATGACGCAGTTGTATTTTGCTTGGCCCAACGCTGTTTTGGGCATGAAATACAGTACACTGGCAAAGTGGGCACACACACCATATCTTACCATTTTGAATAAGTAGCTGTAGTTTTGCAAGGGTTAACCAGTCTTGGGCCACACATTTGACCCGCAAAAACAACAGAGGGTGGTCACTTGCATGTGACCCACTTGTATTTTTCCTGGCTCAACGCTGTTTTGGGCATGAAATACACTGGCAAAGTGGGCACACACACCATGATTTGCTATTTTGAATAAGTAGCTGTAGTTTTGCAAGGGTTAACCAGTCTTGGGCCACAAATTTGACAACTGAAATCAACAGAGGGTGGTCACTTACATATGACCCACTTGTATTTTGCTTGGCCCAACGCTGTTTTGGGCATGAAATACACTGGCAAAGTGGGCACAGACACCATTTTATAAATTGCCATTTTGAATAAGTAGCTGTAGTTTTGCAAGGGTTAACTAGTCTTGGGCCACAAATTTGACCCCTGAAATCAACAGAGGGTGGTCACTTACATATGACCCACTTGTATTTTGCTTGGCCCAACGCTGTTTTGGGCATACAATACACTGGCAAAGTGGGCACACACACCATATTTTGCCATTTTGAATAAGCAGCTGTAGTTTTGCAAGGGTTAACTAGTCTTGGGCCACAAATTTGACCCCTGAAATCAGCAGAGGGTGGTCACTTACATATCACCCACTTGTATTTTGTTTGGCCCAACGCTGTTTCGGGCATGAAATACACTGGCAAAGTGGGCACACACACCATATTTTACCATTTTGAATAAGTAGCTGTAGTTTTGCAAGGGTTAACCAGTCTTGGGCCACAAATCTGACACCTGAAATCAACAGAGGGTGGTCAGTTACATGTGTCGCAGTTGTATTTTGCTTGGCCCAACGCTCTTTTGGGCATGAAATATACTGGCAAAGTGGGCACACACACCATATTTTGCCATTTTGAATAAGTAGCTGTAGTTTAGCAAGGGTTAACTAGTCTTGGGCCACAAATTTGACCCCCAAAAACAACAGAGGGTGGTCACTTACATATGACGCAGTTGTATTTTGCTTGGCCCAACGCTGTTTTGGGCATGAAATACACTGGCAAAGTGGGCACACACACCATATTTTGCCATTTTCAATAAGTAGCTGTAGTTTTGCAAGGGTTAACCAGTCTTGGGCCACAAATTTGACACCTGAAATCAACAGAGGGTGGTCACTTACATATGACCCACTTGTATTTTGCTTGGCCCAACGCTGTTTTGGGCATGAAATACACTGGCAAAGTGGGCACACACACCATATTTTACCATTTTGAATAAGTAGCTGTAGTTTTGCAAGGATTAACCAGTCTTGGGCCACAAATCTGACACCTGAAATCAACAGAGGGTGGTCAGTTATATATGACGCAGTTGTATTTTGCCTGGCCCAACGCTGTTTTGAGCATGAAATATACTGGCAAAGTGGGCACACACCATATTTTGCCATTTTGAATAAGTAGCTGTAGTTTAGCAAGGGTTAACTAGTCTTGGGCCACAAATTTGACCCCCAAAAACAACAGAGGGTGGTCACTTACATATGACGCAGTTGTATTTTGCTTGGCCCAACGCTGTTTTGGGCATGAAATACACTGGCAAAGTGGGCACACACACCATATTTTACTATTTTGAATAAGTAGCTGTAGTTTTTCAAGGGTTAACCAGTCTTGGGCCACAAATCTGACACCTGAAATCAACAGAGGGTGGTCACTTACATATGACGCAGTTGTATTTTGCTTGGCCCAACGCTGTTTTGGGCATGAAATACACTGGCAAAGTGGGCACACACACCATATTTTGCCATTTTGAATAAGTAGCTGTAGTTTAGCAAGGGTTAACTAGTCTTGGGCCACAAATTTGACCCCCAAAAACAACAGAGGGTGGTCACTTACATATGATGCAGTTGTATTTTGCCTGGCCCAACGCTGTTTTGGGCATGAAATACACTGGCAAAGTGGGCACACACACCATATTTTACCATTTTGAATAAGTAGCTGTAGTTTTGCAAGGGTTAACCAGTCTTGGGCCACAAATCTGACACCTGAAATCAACAGAGGGTGGTCACTTACATATGACGCAGTTGTATTTTGCTTGGCCCAACGCTGTTTTGGGCATGAAATACAGTACACTGGCAAAGTGGGCACACACCATATTTTACCATTTTGAATAAGTAGCTGTAGTTTTGCAAGGGTTAACCAGTCTTGGGCCACACATTTGCCCCGCAAAAACAACAGAGGGTGGTCACTTGCATGTGATCCACTTGTATTTTTCCTGGCTCAACGCTGTTTTGGGCATGAAATACACTGGCAAAGTGGGCACACACACCATGATTTGCTATTTTGAATAAGTAGCTGTAGTTTTGCAAGGGTTAACCAGTCTTGGGCCACAAATGTGACAACTGAAATCAACAGAGGGTGGTCACTTACATATGACCCACTTGTATTTTGCTTGGCCCAACGCTGTTTTGGGCATGAAATACACTGGCAAAGTGGGCACAGACACCATTTTATAAATTGCCATTTTGAATAAGTAGCTGTAGTTTTGCAAGGGTTAACTAGTCTTGGGCCACAAATTTTACCCCTGAAATCAACAGAGGGTGGTCACTTACATATGACCCACTTGTATTTTGCTTGGCCCAACGCTGTTTTGGGCATACAATACACTGGCAAAGTGGGCACACACACCATATTTTGCCATTTTGAATAAGTAGCTGTAGTTTTGCAAGGGTTAACTAGTCTTGGGCCACAAATTTTACCCCTGAAATCAACAGAGAGTGGTCACTTGCATGTGACCCACTTGTATTTTGCCTGGCCCAATGCTGTTTTGGGCATGAAATACACTGGCAAAGTGGGCACACACACCATATTTTGCCATTTTGAATAAGTAGCTGTAGTTTTGCAAGGGTTAACTAGTCTTGGGCCACAAATTTTACCCCTGAAATCAGCAGAGGGTGGTCACTTACATATCACCCACTTGTATTTTGTTTGGCCCAACGCTGTTTTGGGCATGAAATACACTGGCAAAGTGGGCACACACACCATATTTTGCCATTTTGAATAAGTAGCTGTAGTTTTGCAAGGGTTAACTAGTCTTGGGCCACAAATTTGACACCTGAAATCAATAGAGGGTGGTCACTTACATATCACTCATTTGTATTTTGTTTGGCCCAACGCTGTTTTGGGCATGAAATACACTGGCAAAGTGGGCACACACCATATTTTGCTATTTTGAATAAGTAGCTGTAGTTTTGCAAGGGTTAAATAGTTTTGGGCCACAAATTTTACCCCTGAAATCAACAGAGGGTGGTCACTTACATATCACCCACTTGTATTTTGCTTGACCCAATGCTGTTTTGGGCATGAAATACACTGGCAAAGTGGGCATAAACACCATTTTATAAATTGCTATTTTGAATAAGTAGCTGTGGTTTTGCAAGGGTTAACTAGTCTTGGGCCACAAATTTGACACATGAAATCAGCAGAGGGTGGTCACTTACATATCACCCACTTGTATTTTGTTTGGCCCAACGCTGTTTTGGGCATGAAATACACTGGCAAAGTGGGCACACACAGCATATTTTGCCATTTTGAATAAGTAGCTGTAGTTTTGCAAGGGTTAACTAGTCTTGGGCCACAAATTTGACCCCTGAAATCAGCAGAGGGTGGTCACTTACATATCACCCACTTGTATTTTGTTTGGCCCAACGCTGTTTTGGGCATGAAATACACTGGCAAAATGGGCACACACACCATATTTTGCCATTTTGAATAAGTAGCTGTAGTTTTGCAAGGGTTAACTAGTCTTGGGCCACAAATTTTACCCCTGAAATCAACAGAGGGTGGTCACTTACATATCACCCACTTGTATTTTGCTTGGCCCAATGCTGTTTTGGGCATGAAATACACTGGCAAAGTGGGCATAAACACCATTTTATAAATTGCTATTTTGAATAAGTAGCTGTAGTTTTGCAAGGGTTAACTAGTCTTGGGCCACAAATTTTACCCATGAAATCAACAGAGAGTGGTCACTTGCATGTGACCCACTTGTATTTTGCCTGGCCCAATGCTGTTTTGGGCATGAAATACACTGGCAAAGGGCACACACACCATATTTTGCCATTTTGAATAAGTAGCTGTAGTTTTGCAAGGGTTAACTAGTCTTGGGCCACAAATTTGACCCCTGAAATCAGCAGAGGGTGGTCACTTACATATCACCCACTTGTATTTTGTTTGGCCCAACGCTGTTTTGGGCATGAAATACACTGGCAAAATGGGCACACACACCATATTTTGCCATTTTGAATAAGTAGCTGTAGTTTTGCAAGGGTTAACTAGTCTTGGGCCACAAATTTGACCCCTGAAATCAGCAGAGGGTGGTCACTTACATATCACCCACTTGTATTTTGTTTGGCCCAACGCTGTTTTGGGCATGAAATACACTGGCAAAATGGGCACACACACCATATTTTGCCATTTTGAATAAGTAGCTGTAGTTTTGCAAGGGTTAACTAGTCTTGGGCCACAAATTTTACCCCTGAAATCAACAGAGGGTGGTCACTTACATATCACCCACTTGTATTTTGCTTGGCCCAATGCTGTTTTGGGCATGAAATACACTGGCAAAGTGGGCATAAACACCATTTTATAAATTGCTATTTTGAATAAGTAGCTGTAGTTTTGCAAGGGTTAACTAGTCTTGGGCCACAAATTTGACACCTGAAATCAACAGAGAGTGGTCACTTGCATGTGACCCACTTGTATTTTGCCTGGCCCAATGCTGTTTTGGGCATGAAATACACTGGCAAAGTGGGCACACACACCATATTTTGCCATTTTGAATAAGTAGCTGTAGTTTTGCAAGGGTTAACTAGTCTTGGGCCACAAATTTGACCCCTGAAATCAGCAGAGGGTGGTCACTTACATATCACCCACTTGTATTTTGTTTGGCCCAACGCTGTTTTGGGCATGAAATACACTGGCAAAGTGGGCATAAACACCATTTTATAAATTGCTATTTTGAATAAGTAGCTGTGGTTTTGCAAGGGTTAACTAGTCTTGGGCCACAAATTTGACACCTGAAATCAACAGAGAGTGGTCACTTGCATGTGACCCACTTGTATTTTGCCTGGCCCAATGCTGTTTTGGGCATGAAATACACTGGCAAAGTGGGCACACACACCATATTTTGCCATTTTGAATAAGTAGCTGTAGTTTTGCAAGGGTTAACTAGTCTTGGGCCACAAATTTGACCCCTGAAATCAGCAGAGGGTGGTCATTTACATATCACCCACTTGTATTTTGTTTGGCCCAACACTGTTTTGGGCATGAAATACACTGGCAAAGTGGGCATAAATACCATTTTATAAATTGCTATTTTGAATAAGTAGCTGTGGTTTTGCAAGGGTTAACTAGTCTTGGGCCACAAATTTGACACATGAAATCAGCAGAGGGTGGTCACTTACATATCACCCACTTGTATTTTGTTTGGCCCAACGCTGTTTTGGGCATGAAATACACTGGCAAAGTGGGCACACACAGCATATTTTGCCATTTTGAATAAGTAGCTGTAGTTTTGCAAGGGTTAACTAGTCTTGGGCCACAAATTTGACCCCTGAAATCAGCAGAGGGTGGTCACTTACATATCACCCACTTGTATTTTGTTTGGCCCAACGCTGTTTTGGGCATGAAATACACTGGCAAAATGGGCACACACACCATATTTTGCCATTTTGAATAAGTAGCTGTAGTTTTGCAAGGGTTAACTAGTCTTGGGCCACAAATTTTACCCCTGAAATCAACAGAGGGTGGTCACTTACATATCACCCACTTGTATTTTGCTTGGCCCAATGCTGTTTTGGGCATGAAATACACTGGCAAAGTGGGCATAAACACCATTTTATAAATTGCTATTTTGAATAAGTAGCTGTAGTTTTGCAAGGGTTAACTAGTCTTGGGACACAAATTTGACACCTGAAATCAACAGAGAGTGGTCACTTGCATGTGACCCACTTGTATTTTGCCTGGCCCAATGCTGTTTTGGGCATGAAATACACTGGCAAAGTGGGCACACACACCATATTTTGCCATTTTGAATAAGTAGCTGTAGTTTTGCAAGGGTTAACTAGTCTTGGGCCACAAATTTGACCCCTGAAATCAGCAGAGGGTGGTCACTTACATATCACCCACTTGTGTTTTGTTTGGCCCAACTCTGTTTTGGGCATGAAATACACTGGCAAAGTGGGCACACACACCATATTTTGCCATTTTGAATAAGTAGCTGTAGTTTAGCAAGGGTTAACTAGTCTTGGGCCACAAATTTGACCCCCAAAAACAACAGAGGGTGGTCACTTATATATGACGCAGTTGTATTTTGCCTGGCCCAACGCTGTTTTGAGCATGAAATATACTGGCAAAGTGGGCACACACCATATTTTGCCATTTTGAATAAGTAGCTGTGTTTTAGCAAGGGTTAACTAGTCTTGGGCCACAAATTTGACCACCAAAAACAACAGAGGGTGGTCACTTACATATGACGCAGTTGTATTTTGCTTGGCCCAACGCTGTTTTGGGCATGAAATACACTGGCAAAGTGGGCACACACACCATATTTTACCATTTTGAATAAGTAGCTGTAGTTTTTCAAGGGTTAACCAGTCTTGGGCCACAAATCTGACACCTGAAATCAACAGAGGGTGGTCACTTACATATGACGCAGTTGTATTTTGCTTGGCCCAACGCTGTTTTGGGCATGAAATACACTGGCAAAGTGGGCACACACACCATATTTTGCCATTTTGAATAAGTAGCTGTAGTTTAGCAAGGGTTAACTAGTCTTGGGCCACAAATTTGACCCCCAAAAACAACAGAGGGTGGTCACTTACATATGACGCAGTTGTATTTTGCCTGGCTCAACGCTGTTTTGGGCATGAAATACACTGGCAAAGTGGGCACACACACCATATTTTACCATTTTGAATAAGTAGCTGTAGTTTTGCAAGGGTTAACCAGTCTTGGGCCACAAATCTGACACCTGAAATCAACAGAGGGTGGTCACTTACATATGACGCAGTTGTATTTTGCTTGGCCCAACGCTGTTTTGGGCATGAAATACAGTACACTGGCAAAGTGGGCACACACCATATTTTACCATTTTGAATAAGTAGCTGTAGTTTTGCAAGGGTTAACCAGTCTTGGGCCACAAATTTGACCCCCAAAAACAACAGAGGGTGGTCACTTACATATGACGCAGTTGTATTTTGCCTGGCCCAACGCTGTTTTGGGCATGAAATACACTGGCAAAGTGGGCACACACACCATATTTTACCATTTTGAATAAGTAGCTGTAGTTTTGCAAGGGTTAACTAGTCTTGGGCCACAAATTTGACCCCTGAAATCAACAGAGGGTGGTCACTTACATATGACCCACTTGTATTTTGCTTGGCCCAACGCTGTTTTGGGCATACAATACACTGGCAAAGTGGGCACACACACCATATTTTGCCATTTTGAATAAGTAGCTGTAGTTTTGCAAGGGTTAACTAGTCTTGGGCCACAAATTTTACCCCTGAAATCAACAGAGAGTGGTCACTTGCATGTGACCCACTTGTATTTTGCCTGGCCCAATGCTGTTTTGGGCATGAAATACACTGGCAAAGTGGGCACACACACCATATTTTGCCATTTTGAATAAGTAGCTGTAGTTTTGCAAGGGTTAACTAGTCTTGGGCCACAAATTTGACCCCTGAAATCAGCAGAGGGTGGTCACTTACATATCACCCACTTGTATTTTGTTTGGCCCAACGCTGTTTTGGGCATGAAATACACTGGCAAAGTGGGCATAAACACCATTTTATAAATTGCTATTTTGAATAAGTAGCTGTGGTTTTGCAAGGGTTAACTAGTCTTGGGCCACAAATTTGACACATGAAATCAGCAGAGGGTGGTCACTTACATATCACCCACTTGTATTTTGTTTGGCCCAACGCTGTTTTGGGCATGAAATACACTGGCAAAGTGGGCACACACAGCATATTTTGCCATTTTGAATAAGTAGCTGTAGTTTTGCAAGGGTTAACTAGTCTTGGGCCACAAATTTGACCCCTGAAATCAGCAGAGGGTGGTCACTTACATATCACCCACTTGTATTTTGTTTGGCCCAACGCTGTTTTGGGCATGAAATACACTGGCAAAATGGGCACACACACCATATTTTGCCATTTTGAATAAGTAGCTGTAGTTTTGCAAGGGTTAACTAGTCTTGGGCCACAAATTTTACCCCTGAAATCAACAGAGGGTGGTCACTTACATATCACCCACTTGTATTTTGCTTGGCCCAATGCTGTTTTGGGCATGAAATACACTGGCAAAGTGGGCATAAACACCATTTTATAAATTGCTATTTTGAATAAGTAGCTGTAGTTTTGCAAGGGTTAACTAGTCTTGGGCCACAAATTTGACACCTGAAATCAACAGAGAGTGGTCACTTGCATGTGACCCACTTGTATTTTGCCTGGCCCAATGCTGTTTTGGGCATGAAATACACTGGCAAAGTGGGCACACACACCATATTTTGCCATTTTGAATAAGTAGCTGTAGTTTTGCAAGGGTTAACTAGTCTTGGGCCACAAATTTTACCCCTGAAATCAACAGAGGGTGGTCACTTACATATCACCCACTTGTATTTTGCTTGGCCCAATGCTGTTTTGGGCATGAAATACACTGGCAAAGTGGGCATAAACACCATTTTATAAATTGCTATTTTGAATAAGTAGCTGTAGTTTTGCAAGGGTTAACTAGTCTTGGGCCACAAATTTGACACCTGAAATCAACAGAGAGTGGTCACTTGCATGTGACCCACTTGTATTTTGCCTGGCCCAATGCTGTTTTGGGCATGAAATACACTGGCAAAGTGGGCACACACACCATATTTTGCCATTTTGAATAAGTAGCTGTAGTTTTGCAAGGGTTAACTAGTCTTGGGCCACAAATTTGACCCCTGAAATCAGCAGAGGGTGGTCACTTACATATCACCCACTTGTATTTTGTTTGGCCCAACGCTGTTTTGGGCATGAAATACACTGGCAAAGTGGGCATAAACACCATTTTATAAATTGCTATTTTGAATAAGTAGCTGTGGTTTTGCAAGGGTTAACTAGTCTTGGGCCACAAATTTGACACATGAAATCAGCAGAGGGTGGTCACTTACATATCACCCACTTGTATTTTGTTTGGCCCAACGCTGTTTTGGGCATGAAATACACTGGCAAAGTGGGCACACACAGCATATTTTGCCATTTTGAATAAGTAGCTGTAGTTTTGCAAGGGTTAACTAGTCTTGGGCCACAAATTTGACCCCTGAAATCAGCAGAGGGTGGTCACTTACATATCACCCACTTGTATTTTGTTTGGCCCAACGCTGTTTTGGGCATGAAATACACTGGCAAAATGGGCACACACACCATATTTTGCCATTTTGAATAAGTAGCTGTAGTTTTGCAAGGGTTAACTAGTCTTGGGCCACAAATTTTACCCCTGAAATCAACAGAGGGTGGTCACTTACATATCACCCACTTGTATTTTGCTTGGCCCAATGCTGTTTTGGGCATGAAATACACTGGCAAAGTGGGCATAAACACCATTTTATAAATTGCTATTTTGAATAAGTAGCTGTAGTTTTGCAAGGGTTAACTAGTCTTGGGCCACAAATTTGACACCTGAAATCAACAGAGAGTGGTCACTTGCATGTGACCCACTTGTATTTTGCCTGGCCCAATGCTGTTTTGGGCATGAAATACACTGGCAAAGTGGGCACACACACCATATTTTGCCATTTTGAATAAGTAGCTGTAGTTTTGCAAGGGTTAACTAGTCTTGGGCCACAAATTTGACACATGAAATCAGCAGAGGGTGGTCACTTACATATCACCCACTTGTATTTTGTTTGGCCCAACGCTGTTTTGGGCATGAAATACACTGGCAAAGTGGGCACACACAGCATATTTTGCCATTTTGAATAAGTAGCTGTAGTTTTGCAAGGGTTAACTAGTCTTGGGCCACAAATTTTACCCCTGAAATCAACAGAGGGTGGTCACTTACATATCACCCACTTGTATTTTGTTTGGCCCAACGCTGTTTTGGGCATGAAATACACTGGCAAAGTGGGCATAAACACCATTTTATAAATTGCTATTTTGAATAAGTAGCTGTGGTTTTGCAAGGGTTAACTAGTCTTGGGCCACAAATTTGACACATGAAATCAGCAGAGGGTGGTCACTTACATATCACCCACTTGTATTTTGCTTGGCCCAATGCTGTTTTGGGCATGAAATACACTGGCAAAGTGGGCACACACACCATATTTTGCCATTTTGAATAAGTAGCTGTAGTTTTGCAAGGGTTAACTAGTCTTGGGACACAAATTTGACCCCTGGAATCAGGAGCCTATCAATACAGTCTCTGCGCATAAAGCTTTTCTTAAATTCTGCAATGTAGTCTCTGCGGGCCTAGGGGGTAATTCAGACTGCATCATTGCAGCAGCAGCGATCGCAGTCTGAATTACTTTGTGGAGTGCGCAATCCGGGAGCCCAGTGAGATTCTATCAGCATCTCAGGGCTTCGATCGCCTCTGCCTGATTGACAGGCAGAGGCGGTCATGTGGTGGGAAGGGGCATGCCACCGGCTTTAGAACCACGGTCCGGACAACGGAGGCCTGTCTGGACCGTTGGGGGGTGGCCCGAGGCAGCTGCGTGGTGTTACACACAGACTCTGCGACCCGGGATGTGGCGAGTAGCGGACTGCCAGCGTGCAGGAGCTTCGTTTGCAGGGAGTTACTCATCAGGTACAAAATCATCGACACCGTGCAATGGTTTTGTACCTGTGCGAGGGGGATGGGGGGGGGCTAGGGCCAGTCATGCAGGGCGGACCAGCCCTGTGCTGGGCATCCACCCGCATGTCAAAGTACATGATTGTAGATGTGCTACATTTAGCACATCTGTGATTAGATCTTGTCTGGGGACTGTTTCCTCAGACATTCAGTGAATGATGCTGCCCTGTGGCAAATTCGCGCATGCACCTACGCAGTGGCGGAACAAGACCATGGTGGGCCGAGGTGCAACAAAATGCGTTGCCCCAGCCCGCCCAAGATCCAAAACGTGTGTCAAAAAATAGGGCATGGTCTCATTGAAAAGGGGTGTGGGCACACAATAGTACCACCAATTCAAATTATGCCACACAGTAGTGCAACCTCATTACATTACACTGATTTACATTACATTACACTGAACAGTAGTACTCCTTATATACATTACGCTACACAGTACTGCTCCTGAAACACGTTATGCCACACAGTATTGCTTCTTATACGCATTACGCCACATAGTAGAGCTCCTTCTACACGTTACGCCACACAGTAGTGCTCCTGAAACACGTTATGCCACACAGTACTGCTTCTTATACGCATTACGCCACATAGTAGAGCTCCTTCTACACGTTACGCCACACAGTAGTTCTTATACACATTACAACACACAGTAGTGCCTCTTATACATGTTACGCCACACAGTAGTATCTTAATATACGTTATACCACACAGTAGTATCTTAATATACGTTATACCACACAGTAGTGCTCCTGATACACGTTACTCCACCCAGTACTGTTCCTTATACATGTTACGCAACACAGTAGAGCTCCTTATACACGTTACAACACACTGTAATGGTCCTTATACACTTTACGCCACACAATAGTGCTCCTTATACACGTTACGCCACACAGTGGTGCTTCTTATAGACGTTACACCACACAGTAATACCCCTTATACAGGTTAAGCCACACAGTAGAGCTCCTTATACACATTACGCCACACAGTAGAGCTTCTTTTACACATAACGCCAATATAGTAGGCACTACGGTAAAGTTTTAGGGTTAGGCTGCTGGGGGGGAGGGGTGAGGCACTGGGGTGGTGGCTAGGGTTAGGCTGTGGGGAGGGGTAAAGGTTAAGGTTAGCTACTAGGGAAAGGTTTAGGGATTAGGGATAATGGGGAAAATACTCACCAGAACACTGCTGAGACATCGCCAATGCAATGTGATCCAGAAAAAGGCACTGCTGTCACCGGTATAAAGTACGAAACTGCTATATCACAAGGGACTGTTTGTTGACAGTTCTTTATGTCGACATAATGAATATCAATATGATAACTGTCGGCCAATTGTATCCAACTCCCACAAAAACTCAGAAGACTTCTCACTGTATAAAAATGGGACAATTCCTTTGTACAAGGATACACAAGGCCCATGGAGACAGATGTCCACACTATGCATCATGCAGCCAGCAGCAGCACATGCACCCTGGGTGACAACACATGACCCTGTGCCTGGCTGCCTTAGTGGGGTCACTCTATGCTGTGCTGTATGTTATATGTCACTGCACAGTCACCATTACTATTTGCAGAGAGACCACCACCTCCCAATCTCCGCCCCCTCAATGTAGGCTCCGCCTCTTCGAGGTCCGCGATTCTGAGTTTGCAGGATGAAATGTACAATTAGAAAAATGTATAATAAAATAAAAATAAATAAACACACAGCTGCCTTACCGCCTTTACAAGGAATGCTGCTGCACTAACTCTACAGTTTAGCCGCATGGTCACGTGATGCTCCGGCTCCGGTAGCAAAAAGAAACAGCTGGGCTGCCCGTGAATGAGAGGGGAAGATGGCCCCTTCTCCTTCTCCAGACTCCTCCACTGCATCCTCCTCCCCCTCTGGCCAGACTGCAGCTCAGCCTCATTCTGTTAAGGGGAAGCGGCGGCTTGCAGCGCGCCGGCAGGTGGCATGTAATGAGTCAGTCTCACTCATTGTAGTGCCTCCGGCTGTGGGCCCCTTCATTGTGGAGGGGCCCTGCCGGTTGCACCGCTGCAAGTTCCACCCCTGAACCTACGATAATAGCCCACCAGACCAAAGAATATCCTGAGTTGCGACATACATTTTAGCTTAGGCCATGTGAAGACTGCTTCCACCTTGCCAGGTTGAGGTTTAACTTACCCTTGGCATACAATATACCCCAGATACTTTGCCTCCACAGATATGATGGCACACTTCTCCAGGTTAGCTGTGAACCCTTGTGCCTGTAGAGACTGTAACACTGCATCCACCTTTGGAAGGTGCGACTGGAACAAACCCACTGTGGTAGAGAAGGCTGTTGTTGCTTTGGCAGCTTCCATCAGAGGAATTTGCCAGTACCCCTTCAGTAAATCTAGCGTAGTTAGATACAGGCTTATTGCTAAGTTCATAAACCCGGGGCATAGGATAGGAATCAAACCGAGGAACTTTATTTAACTTTCTGAAGTCATTACAGAATCTCAAAGCTCCAAAAAGCTTGGGCTCTAAAAAAAAATGGGATTATTCCATTCACTGTTTGACTACTCTGTGACCCCCAAGCGCCGCATCACTTCCAGTTCCCGTTTTACTGCTGCCTGTTGGGCCTCAGATATACAATATTGCCTTTGTTTTATCACCCCCCTGGGTGGAGTAACATTGTCATGCTGTATGATTTGAGTTTTCCCCAGGAGGGCAGAGAACACAACCTGGTACTGTGCTACTAAGTTTACCACTTCTTGTTTCTGGCTAGGACTCAGTTACTTCAGTAGGCACCTGACATACTGGGGTTTTCATGGCCACTAAAGAGGGATGACTGGCACTTTCCAAGGCTTCAACAAATTCACATGGTAGACTTTTACCTCTTTCCTTCTACCTTCCTGCCGTACCTAGACACAAGTATCAGTACCTTGTTGCCCCTATTGAGAGTCCGGTTGACAGCAGTAACGCCATGACTGCGTTTTTGATCCTGTTGAGCTCTTGCCATATGCTTGGTCAGAAGTGGCGCAATTTGCCTTAGACAGCCATATAATTGGGACACAAACTGAACGATGTTAGGCTCTTGGGACGGGATCAGTACTAAATCCCGCAGGATGGGATCCCGGCGGTCGAAATACTGACGCCGGAATTTCGACCACACAATCCCGACAGGGGTGGCGAGCAGAACGCAGCCCATTGTGGGCTCGCTTTGCTCGCCACGCTGCAGGCACGGTGCTTTGCTATGCTCAGCACACTTTTATATTCTCCCTCTATGGGTGTCGTGGACACCCACGGAGGCAGAATATGTCGGGATTGTGCCGGTCGGGGTTCCGGCGTCAGTATTTCAACCGCCGGGATTCCGTCCGGCGGGATCTTAACCGCATCCCCTTGGGACAATTGCTGCTCCCACCCATCTTTTAATAGATCTAGTATCCCTCTGCGTTGTCTACCATAGAGGAGTTTGAAGGGTCTAAACCCCATACAGTCTCTATATAAAGTCTCTATATAAATAAAGGATAATAATAATAATAATAATAATAAAAAAAGAGGCTTGGGGTACCTCTCAAACTGCCAACATTAGCTAAGGTAAGAGTAGGTCCTAATCTCGCTTCTCCTGTGACACTGCCCTTTTCATCATCTGCATAAGGGTTCTGTTAAAGCATTCAACCAAGCCGTCTGTCTGCGGGTGGTAAACCGAAATGGTAATTCTATCCACCTTTAACAGGCGACACAGGTATTTCATTAATTTAGACACAAAAGGGGTACCTTAGTCGGTCAGGACCTCTATTGGTATTCCTAGACGGGTATACAGCATCAAGAACTCCTGGACAATAGTGCTAGATTTCATGTTACATAGTGGTATGGCCTCCGGGTACCCGGTGGAGTAGTCCACCGTCACCAATATATACTGATGCCCATGATCCGATTTTTCTACTGGCCCTATCAGATCTATAAAAATTGGCTGAATAGGCATGGAAATTATAGTCAGGAAAACCAAGGTCGCCCTAAATTCTGTCTGGGGTGCATTCTTTTAGTACACTGGGCATTCCTGACAATATTCTTTTACTGCAGCATGAATGCCTGGCCAGGAGAAACATAGCTGGAGAGTTTTCCTCTCCCCTAAATGGCCACCCCATAAATGCATGTGAGCCGCCCTCAGTACCAGCTGCTCGTGTTTTCGGGGAATCAGCAACTGGTCTACCCTTTTACCTTGCAAATAAGTTACAAGGTAAAAAAAAAATGTTTTTCACATAAAGTAAGGTACACCTTCAGGTGGTAAAGCAGAGTTTACCTTACCATTTACCACTACCACATTTTAAAAAGTATTAGACAAGTTGCCATCGTTATGTTGATCTCGCCTAAAGTCCTGCAAAGACACTCTTTCGCAAATGGGGGACTAATGTGTCTCAATCTCACTGGCAAGAGAGGGGTTTACAGTCATACAACCTTGGCTTCCAGTAGATCTTGGCCCCTGCGACAGCTTAACCTTTGTCTGTCTGCCAATGTCATGCCAGGTAACAAACTCCTGCAACAGTGGGAAGTCCTGGCCCAGGATTAGTGGATAAAGAGGTTTGGAAGCTACTGTGACTACCATTTTTACTGGTCTTACTTTAATCACCACCGGCAGGTGCACCAATGGGCATTCTTCTATGTCACCAAGTATACATAGCATCTTTACCAGAAGCACAACCTGGCCAGACCCGGGAAGAACCAGGTTAGCAGAGATGATAGATAATTCATTGCCAGTATCAACCAAGGCCCAGATATCCCAGCCTTCAATCTGTACCATCAGATGAAATGGTAGTTTCAGCTGGGGAAATAATTCCAGGCGCCATACTGAATACAGGTTGTACTGTTTTCCCTGAGCTGCAATCCACTAGCTCACCCTGCTTTAGGAAGTACCGCTGTGCATGACTGGGCTCTCTGCACTCAAAACATATGACTGGAGACGGGCTGTTTGGTTTAACAATGGGGATCTGGGTATTGGGCTTATGTACTGGCTGTAACCCTTGCTTGGCTTTATTAAAATTTCCCAGGGTCAGGTACCTCTCAATCACCACTGCTAGCTCCTCAATTGTCTGGGGTCAGCCTGCAAAGGCCCAGTGTTTTACACCACGGTCTGATACCCGTATAGCCTGGTCTAGAGCCATCACTTCCACTACCCACTGAGAAGAGTTTTTATCTGTAACCAGGTTTTACTCAGTTTGGCCAATTATGCCAGTTTGACCACTGGAGGCTCAGATGGGTTCAGCTGCAACTCATAATATTCTTGGGCTTTGCTGGGACCCGTCACCCCAATCCTGCTGAGTATAGCTTCTGACAATGCTAAATTCCCTTGTCGTATAAACAACCCTTTATGAAGTCTAAGAACACTGTACGCTGTTTGCTTAAGAAGTACCGTAATGGTACGCTATTTGCGTAACGATCGCTCCGCCGTAGGCGAGACGCTCAAGCGTCACGTTCGCTCACGGCCCAGGGATCACAGGACACGTTATTGGCTATGACTAGAGTAATGATTCGCTATGGCGTAGCGGACGCTCGAGACCACGAGGAGATCACCAGCGGCGCAGACGCTCACAACGCTATACCTTTATGTCTAAACCTTATACCAAAGAAATACACAGAATACCTTAATGTGAATACAGGGTGTAAGTGCAACCTTGTGTAACCTGACTAACTACAAAGCTGCTTGAGCGTCACCGACGCTCAAGTGAACACTTAACACTATAGAAAATACACAGATACTGGTTTAGGTTCCAAAGCCTATTAACTGTATTATATCTAGTATACTTGTAAAAAGGGGGTAACAGTACAAATGATACACTACAATATAACAGAGACTTCCTAACCACAGAACTAAACAATACTATCTAATACAATACAATACTAGTCTAGGGGAGATACGAGAGAGAGAGAGAAGGGAAAGAGAGAGAGAGAGAGAGACGGAGAGAGATGAGAGAAATTGGCTCACAGAAAGACAATGATAACGGAGAGAAACTTACGCACAAGGGTAAACGATCGCATGCGCCTGGACATCCAGCACCCGATTTTCAGCAATGAGAACCGTTGAAGAGTGAGAGCTGGATGTGGTCGGCCTGCCTATTTATGCCCCACACACAATGCAATCCTACAGTCCCTACAATCCCATTGTCCATTGGATGAAGGAATTCGACCCTGTATCACAACAAAAGGTCATAGGGTGATTCATACAGGTGGGCTGTGACGATTTCAAACAGCTCAGGTGGGTGGGGAACTAGGTTTCCCGCCGCATACCTGAGTATGAGTAAATAGTAGAAATGGACATAAACTTCTTATGTCCATAACTATTCGCACGAGCGATTAATACGCTCCAAACCAACACCGGAATATTGCTAATTAAATACTCTTCCGATGGGTACCAAACACTGCTGTATGATTCCTGTTAGACCCTTCGTACGATACAAAGAGGGATTCCTTAGCTCAGGGACCTTCTATATTAACCAAACTTTCAGAAACTATCAAAGGGACCATGATCTATAAACTACATTAATTGTGGAAATATGTAACGAATGAGTCGCACGCTACGACTACATAAACTCTACCGTAAATACGCATACCGCGCCTGCGAGTGCACGCTATTGCGGGTATGCGCCTTCACGGGAGAGCGTACGCATGCGCAGCACGGACCAGTGTGCGGTGCAAATATGGCAACGTGCATAGAGACATTTTTCTGACTTTGACACTTCCTTCAAGCAAGGATAAGAGCTGACTTCAGACAACTTTAACGCAACATAGACTCTCTATGACTCCCCTGTGCGATAAGGAGCTAATCTAACCCTTGATTTCTGGTATCAAATATGTCGCCCAAGACTAGTTAACCCTTGCAAAACTACAGCTACATATTCAAAATGGTAAATCATAATATGGTGGTTGTGCCTACTTTCCCAGCGTAATTCATTCACAAATCAATGTTGGGCCAAGCAGAATACAAGTGGGTGATATGTAAGTGACCACATTCTGTTGATTGCAGGTCTCACAATTGTGTCCCAAGACTAGTTAACTCTTGCAAAACTATAGCTACTTATTCAAAATGGTAAAATATGGTGTGTGGGCACACTTTGCCAGTGTATTTCATGCCCAAAACAGCGTTGGGCCAAGCAAAATACAAGTGGGTCATATGTAAGTGACTACGCTTTGTTGATTTCAGGTGTCAAATTTGTGGCCCAAGACTAATTAACCCTTGCAAAACTACAGCTACTTATTCAAAATGGCAATTTATAAAATGGTGTTTGTGCCCACTTTGCCAGTGTACTTCATGCCCAAAACCGCATTGGGCCAAGCAAAATACAAGTGGGTCATATGTAACTGACCACCCTCTGTTGATTTCAGGTGTCAAATTTGTGGCCCAAGACTGGTTAACCCTTGCAAAACTACAGCTACTTATTCAAAATGGAAAATATGGTGTGTGTGCCCACTATGCCAGTGTATTTCATGCCCAAAACAGCGTTGGGCCAGGCAAAATACAAGTGGGTCACATGCAAGTGACCACTCTCTGTTGATTTCAGGGGTCAAATTTGTGGCCCAAGACTAATTAACCCTTGCAAAACTACAGCTACTTATTCAAAATGGCAATTTATAAAATGGTGTTTGTGCCCACTTTGCCAGTGTATTTCATGCCCAAAACCGCATTGGGCCAAGCAAAATACAAGTGGGTCATATGTAACTGACCACCCTCTGTTGATTTCAGGTGTCAAATTTGTGGCCCAAGACTGGTTAACCCTTGCAAAACTACAGCTACTTATTCAAAATGGAAAATATGGTGTGTGTGCCCACTATGCCAGTGTATTTCATGCCCAAAACAGCGTTGGGCCAGGCAAAATACAAGTGGGTCACATGCAAGTGACCACTCTCTGTTGATTTCAGGGGTCAAATTTGTGGCCCAAGACTGGTTAACCCTTGCAAAACTACAGCTACTTATTCAAAATGGAAAATAGGGTGTGTGTGCCCGCTTTGCCAGTGTATTTCATGCCCAAAACAGTGTTGGGCCAAACAAAATACAAGTGGGTCATATGTAACTGACCACCCTCTGTTGATTTCAGGTGTCAAATTTGTGGCCCAAGACTGGTTAACCCTTGCAAAACTACAGCTACTTATTCAAAATGGAAAATATGGTGTGTGTGCCCACTATGCCAGTGTATTTCATGCCCAAAACAGCGTTGGGCCAGGCAAAATACAAGTGGGTCACATGCAAGTGACCACTCTCTGTTGATTTCAGGGGTCAAATTTGTGGCCCAAGACTAATTAACCCTTGCAAAACTACAGCTACTTATTCAAAATGGCAATTTATAAAATGGTGTTTGTGCCCACTTTGCCAGTGTATTTCATGCCCAAAACCGCATTGGGCCAAGCAAAATACAAGTGGGTCATATGTAAGTGACCACCCTCTGTTGATTTCAGGTGTCAAATTTGTGGCCCAAGACTGGTTAACCCTTGCAAAACTACAGCTACTTATTCAAAATGGAAAATATGGTGTGTGTGCCCACTATGCCAGTGTATTTCATGCCCAAAACAGCGTTGGGCCAGGCAAAATACAAGTGGGTCACATGCAAGTGACCACTCTCTGTTGATTTCAGGGGTCAAATTTGTGGCCCAAGACTAATTAACCCTTGCAAAACTACAGCTACTTATTCAAAATGGCAATTTATAAAATGGTGTTTGTGCCCACTTTGCCAGTGTATTTCATGCCCAAAACCGCATTGGGCCAAGCAAAATACAAGTGGGTCATATGTAACTGACCACCCTCTGTTGATTTCAGGTGTCAAATTTGTGGCCCAAGACTGGTTAACCCTTGCAAAACTACAGCTACTTATTCAAAATGGAAAATATGGTGTGTGTGCCCACTATGCCAGTGTATTTCATGCCCAAAACAGCGTTGGGCCAGGCAAAATACAAGTGGGTCACATGCAAGTGACCACTCTCTGTTGATTTCAGGGGTCAAATTTGTGGCCCAAGACTAATTAACCCTTGCAAAACTACAGCTACTTATTCAAAATGGCAATTTATAAAATGGTGTTTGTGCCCACTTTGCCAGTGTATTTCATGCCCAAAACCGCATTGGGCCAAGCAAAATACAAGTGGGTCATATGTAACTGACCACCCTCTGTTGATTTCAGGTGTCAAATTTGTGGCCCAAGACTGGTTAACCCTTGCAAAACTACAGCTACTTATTCAAAATGGAAAATATGGTGTGTGTGCCCACTATGCCAGTGTATTTCATGCCCAAAACAGCGTTGGGCCAGGCAAAATACAAGTGGGTCACATGCAAGTGACCACTCTCTGTTGATTTCAGGGGTCAAATTTGTGGCCCAAGACTGGTTAACCCTTGCAAAACTACAGCTACTTATTCAAAATGGAAAATAGGGTGTGTGTGCCCGCTTTGCCAGTGTATTTCATGCCCAAAACAGTGTTGGGCCAAACAAAATACAAGTGGGTCATATGTAACTGACCACCCTCTGTTGATTTCAGGTGTCAAATTTGTGGCCCAAGACTGGTTAACCCTTGCAAAACTACAGCTACTTATTCAAAATGGAAAATATGGTGTGTGTGCCCACTATGCCAGTGTATTTCATGCCCAAAACAGCGTTGGGCCAGGCAAAATACAAGTGGGTCACATGCAAGTGACCACTCTCTGTTGATTTCAGGGGTCAAATTTGTGGCCCAAGACTAATTAACCCTTGCAAAACTACAGCTACTTATTCAAAATGGCAATTTATAAAATGGTGTTTGTGCCCACTTTGCCAGTGTATTTCATGCCCAAAACCGCATTGGGCCAAGCAAAATACAAGTGGGTCATATGTAACTGACCACCCTCTGTTGATTTCAGGTGTCAAATTTGTGGCCCAAGACTGATTAACCCTTGCAAAACTACAGCTACTTATTCAAAATGGAAAATATGGTGTGTGTGCCCACTATGCCAGTGTATTTCATGCCCAAAACAGCGTTGGGCCAGGCAAAATACAAGTGGGTCACATGCAAGTGACCACTCTCTGTTGATTTCAGGGGTCAAATTTGTGGCCCAAGACTAGTTAACCCTTGCAAAACTACAGCTACTTATTCAAAATAGCAAAACATGGTGTGTGTGCCCACTTTGCCAGTGTATTTCATGCCCAAAACAGCATTGGGCCAAGCAAAATACAAGTGGGTCATATGTAACTGACCACCCTCTGTTGATTTCAGGTGTCAAATTTGTGGCCCAAGACTGGTTAACCCTTGCAAAACTACAGCTACTTATTCAAAATGGAAAATATGGTGTGTGTGCCCACTTTGCCAGTGTATTTCATGCCCAAAACAGCGTTGGGCCAGGCAAAATACAAGTGGGTCACATGCAAGTGACCACTCTCTGTTGATTTCAGGGGTCAAATTTGTGGCCCAAGACTAGTTAACCCTTGCAAAACTACAGCTACTTATTCAAAATAGCAAAACATTATGTGTGTGCCCACTTTGCCAGTGTATTTCATGCCCAAAACAGCATTGGGCCAGGCAAAATACAAGTGGGTCACATGCAAGTGACCACTCTCTGTTGATTTCAGGGGTCAAATTTGTGGCCCAAGACTAGTTAACCCTTGCAAAACTACAGCTACTTATTCAAAATAGCAAAACATTATGTGTGTGCCCACTTTGCCAGTGTATTTCATGCCCAAAACAGCATTGGGCCAGGCAAAATACAAGTGGGTCACATGCAAGTGACCACTCTCTGTTGATTTCAGGGGTCAAATTTGTGGCCCAAGACTAGTTAACCCTTGCAAAACTACAGCTACTTATTCAAAATGGCAATTTATAAAATGGTGTCTGTGCCCACTTTGCCAGTGTATTTCATGCCAAAAACAGTGTTGGGCCAAGCAAAATACAAGTGGGTCATATGTAAGTGACCACCCTCTGTTGATTTCAGGTGTCAAATTTGTGGCCCAAGACTGGTTAACCCTTGCAAAACTACAGCTACTTATTCAAAATAGCAAATCATGGTGTGTGTGCCCACTTTGCCAGTGTATTTCATGCCCAAAACAGCGTTGGGCCAAGCAAAATACAAGTGGGTCATATGTAACTGACCACCCTTTGTTGATTTCAGGTGTCAAATTTGTGGCCCAAGACTAGTTAACCCTTGCAAAACTACAGCTACTTATTGAAAATGGCAAAATATGGTGTGTGTGCCCACTTTGCCAGTGTATTTCATGCCCAAAACAGCGTTGGGCCAAGCAAAATACAAGTGGGTCATATGTAACTGACCACCCTTTGTTGATTTCAGGTGTCAAATTTGTGGCCCAAGACTGGTTAACCCTTGCAAAACTACAGCTACTTATTCAAAATGGAAAATATGGTGTGTGTGCCCGCTTTGCCAGTGTATTTCATGCCCAAAACAGTGTTGGGCCAAACAAAATACAAGTGGGTCATATGTAACTGACCACCCTCTGTTGATTTCAGGTGTCAAATTTGTGGCCCAAGACTGGTTAACCCTTGCAAAACTACAGCTACTTATTCAAAATGGAAAATATGGTGTGTGTGCCCACTATGCCAGTGTATTTCATGCCCAAAACAGCGTTGGGCCAAGCAAAATACAAGTGGGTCATATGTAAGTGACTACGCTTTGTTGATTTCAGGTGTCAAATTTGTGGCCCAAGACTAATTAACCCTTGCAAAACTACAGCTACTTATTCAAAATGGCAATTTATAAAATGGTGTTTGTGCCCACTTTGCCAGTGTATTTCATGCCCAAAACCGCATTGGGCCAAGCAAAATACAAGTGGGTCATATGTAACTGACCACCCTCTGTTGATTTCAGGTGTCAAATTTGTGGCCCAAGACTGGTTAACCCTTGCAAAACTACAGCTACTTATTCAAAATGGAAAATATGGTGTGTGTGCCCACTATGCCAGTGTATTTCATGCCCAAAACAGCGTTGGGCCAGGCAAAATACAAGTGGGTCACATGCAAGTGACCACTCTCTGTTGATTTCAGGGGTCAAATTTGTGGCCCAAGACTAATTAACCCTTGCAAAACTACAGCTACTTATTCAAAATGGCAATTTATAAAATGGTGTTTGTGCCCACTTTGCCAGTGTATTTCATGCCCAAAACCGCATTGGGCCAAGCAAAATACAAGTGGGTCATATGTAACTGACCACCCTCTGTTGATTTCAGGTGTCAAATTTGTGGCCCAAGACTGGTTAACCCTTGCAAAACTACAGCTACTTATTCAAAATGGAAAATATGGTGTGTGTGCCCACTATGCCAGTGTATTTCATGCCCAAAACAGCGTTGGGCCAGGCAAAATACAAGTGGGTCACATGCAAGTGACCACTCTCTGTTGATTTCAGGGGTCAAATTTGTGGCCCAAGACTGGTTAACCCTTGCAAAACTACAGCTACTTATTCAAAATGGAAAATAGGGTGTGTGTGCCCGCTTTGCCAGTGTATTTCATGCCCAAAACAGTGTTGGGCCAAACAAAATACAAGTGGGTCATATGTAACTGACCACCCTCTGTTGATTTCAGGTGTCAAATTTGTGGCCCAAGACTGGTTAACCCTTGCAAAACTACAGCTACTTATTCAAAATGGAAAATATGGTGTGTGTGCCCACTATGCCAGTGTATTTCATGCCCAAAACAGCGTTGGGCCAGGCAAAATACAAGTGGGTCACATGCAAGTGACCACTCTCTGTTGATTTCCGGGGTCAAATTTGTGGCCCAAGACTAATTAACCCTTGCAAAACTACAGCTACTTATTCAAAATGGCAATTTATAAAATGGTGTTTGTGCCCACTTTGCCAGTGTATTTCATGCCCAAAACCGCATTGGGCCAAGCAAAATACAAGTGGGTCATATGTAACTGACCACCCTCTGTTGATTTCAGGTGTCAAATTTGTGGCCCAAGACTGGTTAACCCTTGCAAAACTACAGCTACTTATTCAAAATGGTAAAATATGGTGTGTGCCCACTTTGCCAGTATATTTCATGCTCAAAACAGCGTTGGGCCAGGCAAAATACAACTGCGTCATATGTAAGTGACCACCCTCTGTTGTTTATGGGGGTCAAATTTGTGGCCCAAGACTAGTTAACCCTTGCTAAACTACAGCTACTTATTCAAAATGGCAAAATATGGTGTGTGTGCCCACTTTGCCAGTGTATTTCATGCCCAAAACAGCGTTGGGCCAAGCAAAATACAACTGCGTCACATGTAAGTGACCACCCTCTGTTGATTTCAGCTGTCAGATTTGTGGCCCAAGACTGGTTAACCCTTGCAAAACTACAGCTACTTATTCAAAATGGTAAAATATGGTGTGTGTGCCCACTTTGCCAGTGTATTTCATGCCCAAAACAGCGTTGGGCCAGGCAAAATACAAGTGGGTCACATGCAAGTGACCACTCTCTGTTGATTTCAGGTGTCAAATTTGTGGCCCAAGACTAGTTAACCCTTGCAAAACTACAGCTACTTATTCAAAATGGCAAAATATGGTGTGTGTGCCCACTTTGCCAGTGTATTTCATGCCCAAAACAGTGTTGGGCCAGGCAAAATACAAGTGGGTCACATGCAAGGGACCCTACTCTGTTGATTTCAGGTGTCAAATTTGTGACAGAAGACTTATTAACCCTTGCGAAACTGAATGATCTGAATAAGAAGCTGGAGTTCGAATAAGAAGTGAATAAGAAGCTGGAGCTTGAATAAGAAGTGAATAAGAAGCTGGCCGAATAAGAAGCTAACTTCAGCCTCGTCTCAGAAGGGTACTTTGTTAATACGCTGTACGTTAGTCTATATAATGCTCGCTTTGAAGAGTGTCCGTATCTATCAAAGTACCGCTGGGAGAGATGGGATCGCTGCGCGGCAATATCTGATGTTCATCGCAAGACTTGTCACCAGGCTGACCGGTGTACGCTTACAGACAGGACTGAAATATAAACTCGTCAAGTAAATGATATTCCTGAAATGCAGAGAACTACTGTAGATCACATGCACTGTGGTTTGGGGGGCTGCTGCCTTGTTCACTGAAGAAATAAATGAACAAGTATCAACATTTTTATTTGAATGATCACCTCAGCAATCTTCTTGGCTTCTTGAAGGCTGACTAAAGCTAACGGTCCCGCCGTCTGAACGTTTACAGCGGCCATTTTAGGGAAACCCTCTGCAGGCTACAGTGGGCTACTGCCATCTTCAGTGGGGGCCAATATCGTGAATGCTTTGATTGCCAGATATTGGCAAATCTGGCATCATCGCATCCCACGCAGAAACCTATGGGGGACGCGGCTGCGGCCACCAATGGAGGTATTAACCTACTGCGGTCCCTCGTACGGGGGATACTTAATATTTGCAACAGGTGTTTTCAGGGAAATAGCCACAAATATTGTTTGATAAATGGGACCCTAAGAGTGGGGGGGCCTAGGTCCCCTACCTACGCTCCGGATTTCACTTTCCGGATATCCCACTGTCACCATAAAACATGGCCGAACTCGCCATCTGGCACTTCTCTCAAATGCCACCCTCCGTTTGTCAAAATAAAACTTAGAAAAGCAAGTTAGTGTAATCAGCAAACATCAGTGCTCATTGGGCCCTAGGCTGGAGCCTAGATTGCCTACTGATAGATCCAGCTCTGCCCATCGCTGTTTGATATCTGGTGCTAGTGATGGTGAGCTAACTGTAGGATCTCCGGTGTCAGAACCACATGGTCCTGATAAATGGGGAGGCAGGAGTGTGAAGTTTCTGTTTAAAGGCCGGCAGGTTCATTTAGTAAGATGTGGGGCTGCAGCACAGTCAAAATTTCAAATTGGGGAGTCATACCAACTGCCTCCAACTGTCATCCCAAAGTGACTCACCGGCAGCTGGTGTGGCTCCCCTATTTGAAATTTGGACTGCGCTGCAGCTCTACCTCTGGAGCTAAATATAAGTGATCATTATATGAATTAAAATCCCTGTTTCATTGAAAATCAGTGAAATCAGGACACACAATCTAATTATTTAATCAGCTTTTCTGCTTTTCGGAAAAATGCCTGGGCCTGATCGAGTGTCGGACGCATCAGCGGTCATACCACTGTATGGCTGCAGCAGCAAGGTTACGAACTTATGCCAATGCAAGTATTGGCTTGTCTATGCGAGTATATCTGTCCCCCATCCATGTGGCTGGTGGCACTACCCACTGTCTTTTTCCTGTCCGCAGTGTCATAATTAGTATAAAGACTTACACCTGGCTGAGTGCAGAGTGCAAAAAATCCATATGAAAATAGGTGTCTCATCAGGGCTGTAGGGAGGGTGTGCAAGTGGTGCAATTGATGCAGTTGTTCAGGGTGCACTGTCGCTGCCCCATGGTGTTTGCTTTTGGCTAGCTGGGTGCCTAGAGCAGTATCCAGGAGGCCAGTGGTGCAGCTTCAGTGCGCGCTCCCTGCAGTGTGTAGAGCCGCCCAGAGCATGACATCATATGGATTGGGGACGGGGACCGCAGAAGGTGCAGCATCAAATCATTCACACACCATCAGGCACCAGGGCGACACGCAAGCGCCCGTCGCAGAGGCCAGAATAACTCGCCTCTTCCCACCCCCTAAATGATGGCGACACACCTCCGTTTTTACAAACGGAGCCTGTCGCCGCCCCCGAAAGCGGCATTAGACTCAGACTGTCAATCAATGATGGGTACTGCGCATGCGTAAAGTACAGAAAATCGTTATTTTGCATTTGATGGGGGCAGGTGCACCTGAATTTGCAGATATCCACTGGATCCATCCGCATTTGGACTTGCGTCAAACTCAATAAGGCCCCATTATAATATGGTGCGTCAAACACACACTTTTGACACTTTTTGTGTAATGGGGGATGCTCAGCAGGTTGTCCTATTTTTATATTTTTTTGCTGTTAGTTGTTTTTCCCCATCAGATTTAAATTAAAAGTAAGGGGGGGGGGAAATCAGACTCACCCTCGCCCCTCCCCAAAACGAAAAAACAAACAAAACAAATACCCTTAAAGTAAGAATAAGTTTGTGTGCGTCCAGGCCTAAATGTTTCCAATTAACAATAACCTGCGTCATCTGTTGCAAACATGGGCCCTCATTCCGAGTTGTTCGCTCGGTAAAAATCTTCGCATCGCAGCGATTTTCCGCTTAATGCGCATGCGCAATGTCCGCACTGCGACTGCGCCAAGTAAATTTGCTATGCAGTTAGGAATTTTACTCACGGCTTTTTCTTCGTTCTGGCGATCGTAATGTGATTGACAGGAAATGGGTGTTACTGGGCGGAAACAGGCCGTTTTATGGGCGTGTGGGAAAAAACGCTACCGTTTCCGGAAAAAACGCAGGAGTGGCCGGAGAAACGGAGGAGTGTCTGGTCGAACGCTGGGTGTGTTTGTGACGTCAAACCAGGAACGACAAGCAGTGAAATGATCGCAGATGCCGAGTAAGTCTGGAGCTACTCAGAAACTGCTACGAGGTGTGTAATCGCAATATTGCGAATACATCGTTCGCAATTTTAAGATGCTAAGATTCACTCCCAGTAGGCGGCGGCTTAGCATGAGCAAATCTGCTAAAATCCGCTTGCGAGCGAACAACTCGGAATGACCCCCATGGTCTTTGTACCTCTGATTTTATAATGCTAACAATCTGTGATTCTACCATCCTGCGAATTAGTATAAAACAAAGCAATAGTTCGCATCATATCTTTTATGCAATCCCAGTAATTACGTCCGGAAAACTAGCAGGAAAACGTCGGCCGTGAGTTGTGCTCTGGGCGAGGCTATGGTGCGGAAAGCTTTGCCGTACACGGTGCAGTGCTGTAATGTGCAGATATTACTACTGAGCTCGGAGAATGTTTCCCTTTGTCCTGCCAGTATAAAAAGAAAGACAGAGATCCTGCCTGCTCCAGCCGGGAGCTGTGTCTCTCAGCGCTAGCAAAAAGAAAAAAAAGCACCCAAGCAGAGAAGTGAAGACAACGACGTACCTGGAAAGCAGATTTGCAGACCCTCCGTACGGATCCTGCACACATGTCCTGAGCAGGACTGAGTCCAAAATCCTGCCACTCACATTACGGAGAAACCTAAGGAACAAGAAGATATAACTTGTAATTGTCTCCTCAACTACGTCTCAGAGAGCGAGAACCAAAAACAAAGGGAACAGGAAATATGTGTAACCCTCCAACTATTTTCCCAACTGCCCTGGAGCCACAGATGTTACGGATTCGATCTGATAGCAAGTCCTAACTCCTCAGACCCCCAATAACAACATAAGGAAGCTCAGGCCTGGCTGTGAGTTCTGTGTCGGCGTCAGAAGCCTGTGCGGCCTAAATCAGAGTCGTGTCACAGGCCATAGCGCAGTTACATTACAATCTATAATAGTAGGTTGATTTTTGATTTTTTTGCATTTTATTTATTTTGCTATAAAGACACGTACAGCTCTGCGTAAAGCCGAATACCCACCGCAGTTGTGAATTTGCACGCAGCGGTCGTGCAAAAATATGCAAGTGCCATGACTGGTGGGATTTGTATTAAGACACCCCGCTGGCGGAGTCTCTGAACCGCCGCTTGTGTACAAAGACACAACTATCAGATGCACATCAGTCAAGTATTGACCTTCTGGGTGACCCTCACCGTGACCGGTGTTGCAAGACCTTGCGCAGTGCAACTTATGCGCATGTGCAGTGGCAAAACATCGCCCGACTGCATACAAAATCGATGTGTAGACAGATGGAGACTGCAAGTGCAGACAGATTAATCCATGCAGTAATGGGCCCCTCCTTATAATGAGCGTTCTGTGCGACAACTGGGCGACGACGGGTCTCTTGCACCCAGCGTGGTGTGAGTGCCAGATGTTTGCGGACAGAAAATAAGTGTATGGGCCGACCTTCTGGCATACACAGATGGGTTATAGATTTAGCGTAAGCTAGTAAGTAGGCTGCCGAAGCTGGACGCAAAAGTGGCGTCATCAGCCCCCCAATACGCAGTCACGTAAGACATTACGTGCAGGGATTCAGTACAGATAAGATAAAACACTGACAGACTGGACTGTAATTACCAATTAAGAAAAGTAGAATGATATTAAGGCTACGATGAGTTCTTCCTCTCGTCAGCTGTCAATAACCGTTAAATGTGTCCAAACACTCCGGTATTACTTGAATTAAATGAACAGGTTGCAGAAGTATCTGAAGACTGTAGGTTCTCACTTTAAACCGAGTACACAGTTTTTAGAGCGTTATCATAAAGTGATAGAAGCTGATATCTGAGAATGAACACCTGCTCCTGCGGCTCACTGGTTGGAGGAATCTGTCCACCTCCGTAACAAACAGACTCTTTCAAAAAGAACTTCAGCCAAAGTTTTTCTTTTTTTAAGACTGACCCCACTCCCGTCACATCTCGGTCAACAATAGGTTAAATAAGAGTGGCAATACCTCGATCAAAATCTACAGCTGCACAATTCAATGCTTAAAGCCTTAGGGGCCCATTTATCAAAAAATATTTGCGGCTATTACCCCAAAAAAACACTGATCCAACTTAGAATCGGACCCATGGAGTCAGCCGTAAGCGTAGGTTTACTTGGTGTTCATGTGCAGTACGGAATTGTGCATTCCATGCAAAGACAATGGCCCTATGTCCAACTATACATAACCCCATCTAATACAATACGACTTGTTGGAACCAAAACTAGCCCAAAGGGGAGATCAGCATCTGTGGCAGAAGATTTGGACATTCCCGAGACAAGCCGTAGTTCCAGAAAACCGCATTGTTACTCCATATGGGCCATAATTGATATTTATTTCCCATCTAGGGAATTTCTTTCCTATGCTGTCCTCATACCCTCATTATCAAACCCATAGCCTTCATGGTCTGAGCTCCCACAGTATCCTACGTATAAACTAGGTGATGCAGAAATAAATTACAGCCTGATTTTATCAATGGGTACAAACTCCCTGAAATGACCTTCCCACAAGCCTGGGCCTGTCTGTGTTCCCTTCCCCCATCTTTATTTTATAGAGTGCGTTACGGAGGTGCGTAATAAATGGTTGTCTGCTAGACCGCTATTTGATGAAGCTTGGCAGCCTACCGCTACGATAAAATTTACCTTGGGACTTGGTAAATGGACTCAGGTGGGACGAGGGTCACTGCTGCTCTGTGTTTGGATTGGCAAAAGGTTCCTATTGATACTTCACTCGACTAAAATTACAATCTGCTACAGTAGAGTTTCAAACGAGCTCGGTATAATCACTTCTGTCTCATTAACCTCATTAATTTGTGTTTTGAAAAAGCTTCTGACACCCACTAATAGTCCCTTACTTTGGGTGGTTCACCCTGCAAACACTGAGCCCAATTTATTTATATAGCGCAAATACATTACTCTTAGCTGAGACTGTTCTCAATCATTAGTGTCCCTGGCCCAGTGGAGCTTACAGTCTAAATTCTCTAGTACACACACCTACACACTAGTGTTGTTTTCATAAGAAGCTAATGAATTTACCAGTAGGTCTTTGGATTACGGAAGAAAACTGGGACATGCGGACAAAACGCAAATTATGATTTGAACCCTACTTTAACCATTTGGTATTCAGACTGGGCGCTCTCTTTTCATTGGAAACCTTCAAGGGCCTATGGCCCTCATTCCGAGTTGATCACTAGCTGATTTCGTTTGCTGCGCAGCGATCAGGCAAAAAAATCGTCACTTCTGCGCATGCGTATGCGGCGCAATGCGCATGCACGTCGTACTATTACAACGAACGATGTAGTTTCACACAAGGTCTAGCAAAGCTTTTCAGTCGCACTGCTGGCCGCAGAGTGATTGACATGAAGTGGGCGTTTCTGGGTGTCAACTGACCGTTTTCAGGGAGTGATTGGAAAAACGCAGGCGTGCCAGGAAAAACGCAGGCGTGGCTGGGAGAACGCAGGGCTTGTTTGTGATGTCAAATCAGGAACTGAACAGTCTGAAGTGTTTGCAAGCGCTGAGTAGGTCTGAAGCTACTCTGAAACTGCACAAAATTATTTTGTAGCCGCTCTGCAATCCTTTCGTTCGCACTTCTGCTAAGCTAAAATACACTCCCAGTGGGCGGCAGCATAGCGTTTGCACGGCTGCTAAAAACTGCTAGCGAGCGATCAACTCGGAATGAGGGCCTATATCTCAGTAGGATGCAGACCCATATTTGCATCTGTTGGCGCAGTTGTGAGTGTTGGAATTACATGCAGGGCGGGTGCGAGGTCTCTCTTCAGCCTAGTGTTCCCTAACCTGCAAACCCCACTGCAACCACCTCTCGGAGAAGAGATACAGGTGGCCACTAAGGGGGCTGGGGTGAATTTCATCATTGTACATATACAGAGAAAAGGGACAGCACTCAAGGCCTTTTAAAGTGATAAATATATTGTAAACGGTCACAAAATTATGTGACTTTGTTCACAATATACTTTCCCTGTAAAAGTCCTTGCGTGCCGTCTAGTCTTTATATACTGTATAATACTGTATATGAGATCTGGTAGGGATATATAATTGGGGTTGGGTACGGGATGCCCCCAATCAGAATACCAACAGCGAGATCCTGACCACCATAATATGGACATTGTGAATGAAATTAATTAACCTTATCCCTTATCCTAGCCCTCCCCGCTGCCTAACCCTAACCCTCCCCGGCATACAAACATTCAGGATCTCTGCTGTCGGGATTCCGGCGTCATATATTTGTATGCTCCTTATTGTGTTCCATGCCTTCATCTGAAAGTTCATTACTGACCCGCATACAGAGACAGCCTTAATTTTTTTGCTAGATGAAGTCAGTGGTGCCCTCCAGTGGCCGGCACCCATAGGCAGCCGCCTAAAGTTGCCCTAATGGTAGAGCCCTGATTACATGCAACCCAGAATCTGGCACTTAAGGGCCCTCATTCCGAGTCACTCTCTAGCTGTTTTTAGCAGCCGTGCAAACGCATAGTCGCCGCCCACGGGGAAGTGTATTTCGCTTTGCAAGTGTGCGAACGCCTGTGCAGCCGAGCTCTGCAAAAACATTTTGTGCAGTTTCAGAGTAGCTCTGGACTTACTCAGCCCTTGCGATCACTTCAGTCTTTTTGGTGCCAGAATTGACATCAAGACGCCCGCCCTGCAAACGCCCAGACACGCCTGTGTTTTCCCTACCACTCCCAGAAAACGGTCAGTTGACACCCATAAACGCCCTCTTTCTGACAATCTTCTTGCGGTCGGCTGTGCGCATGGATTCGTTAAATCCATCGCTCAACAACATTCCGTTTTGTACCCGTACGACGTGCGTGCGCATTGCGGTGCATACGCATGCACAGTAGAGACCTGATCGCAGGGCAGCGAAAATCAGCAGCGTGCGATCAACTCGGAATGACCCCCAATGTTGGTTTGTTGCGGTTTACAATTAGTTGCTTTTTAGACTGGAGAAGAAAAAGTACTTTATTTGGAACACTTCATTCCGACATATAACTAAGCTGTAATTCCTTGTAAACCAATAAAACAAGACATGAGAATTATTAGCGGTCTGGTTTGTACCGTACAATTCTTTTGTTTAATTCTTTATGAGTATAAAATATTTAAAAAGCCAAGACGATCAATCGCTTGGGCAAATAACAAAAGGAATACTAGAGAAGGGACCTTAGAATATTACCTGCTATTAGGCAAACAGTAGTCTACGGTTGTTCTAGCTGTCGCTGTGATACGAGGCAAAGCTGCCTTGTTGTTCTATGTGTCTTGCGTTCAGGCAGCAATGGGGAGCGTTGGATGCGGTAGGGAGCGCAGGAAGTCATGTTGATCTATGATTTTGATCACAGAGTTCCTTTAGGAGTATGGAATGCTGGTGGCTCAGCTCCTGCCCAGAAACTTCAGTTTCAGTAAAGTCAAATGTCAGCACCAGGATGATTATAATCTGAATTTCTAACTGCTTTTTTCTTCTTTTAAGATACCTTTAATAGTAATAAAAGCTAGACTGACAGGAAAGACAACAAGAAACGGCTAATGGCTATTTGTACTCCCTCCGAGAAGTATTTTTGTCTTTTATGTATTATGCCGTTTGTTGTTTTGTGTTTGCTTGTTTCTTTTCTTTGACAATGCTAAATTCCTTTGTCGTATAAACAACCCTTTATGAAGTCTAAGAACACTGTACGCTGTTTACTTAAGAAGTACCGTAATGGTACGCTAGTTGCGTAACGATCGCTCAGCCGTAGGCGAGACGCTCAAGCGTCACGTTCGCTCACGGCCCAGTGATCACCGGACACGTTATTGGCTATGACTAGAGTAATGATTCGCTATGGCGTAGCGGACGCTCGAGACCACGAGGAGATCACCAGCGGCGCAGACGCTCACAACGCTATACCTTTATGTCTAAACCTTATACCAATGAAATACACGGAATACCTTAATGTGAATACAGGGTGTAAGTGCAACCTTGTGTAACCTGACTAACTACAAAGCTGCTTGAGCGTCACCGACGCTCAAGTGAACACTTAACACTATAGGAAATACACAGATACTGGTTTAGGGTCCAAAGCCTATTAACTGTATTATATCTAGTATACTTGTAAAAAGGGGATAACAGTACAAATGATACACTACAATATAACAAAGACTTCCTAACCAAAATACAATACTATCTAATACAATACAATACTAGTCTAGGGGAGATACGAGAGAAAGAGAAGGGAAAGAGAGAGAGAGAGAGAGAGACGGAGAGAGATGAGAGAAATTGGCTCACAGAAAGACAATGATTACGGAGAGAAACTTACGCACAAGGGTAAACGATCGCATGCGCCTGGACATCCAGCACCCGATTTTCAGCAATGAGAACCGTTGAAGAGTGAGAGCTGGATGTGGTCGGCTTGCCTATTTATGCCCCACACACAATGCAATCTCATAGTCCCTACAATCCCATTGTCCATTGGATGAAGGAATTCGACCCTGTATCACAACAAAAGGTCATAGGTTGATTCATACAGGTGGGCTGTGACGATTTCAAACAGCTCAGGTGGGTGGGGAACTAGGTTTCCCGCCGCATACCTGAGTATGAGTAAATAGTAGAAATGGACATAAACTTCTTATGTCCATAACTATTCGCACGAGCGATTAATACGCTCCAAACCAACACCGGAATATTGCTAATTAAATACTCTTCCGATGGGTACCAAACACTGCTGTATGATTCCTGTTAGACCCTTCGTACGATACAAAGAGGGATTCCTTAGCTCAGGGACCTTCTATATTAACCAAACTTTCAGAAACTATCAAAGGGATCATGATCTATAAACTACATTAATTGTGAAAATATGTAACGAATGAGTCGCACGCTACGACTACATAAACTCTACCGTAAATACGCATACCGCGCCTGCGAGTGCACGCTATTGCGGGTATGCGCCTTCACGGGAGAGCGTACGCATGCGCAGCACGGACCAGTGTGCGGTGCAAATATGGCAACGTGCATGGGGATATTTTTCTGACTTTGACAGTCCACCCTTTGGCAGTCAATAATAACTGCCACCTTCTAAAACATTTCAAAAGGAGAAAAATATATGTCAGGGGTTAATTCATTTCCATGGTTGGGTGAGGGAGGAGAGAGGAGTAGGTGTGAAGAGGGTATGACCTAGTGTGATAGCAGAAGCATGTGTGTATGAGTCCATGTTTGGAGGGTCATGTATCATCGTGCCGTACGTGTTGTAAATCAAGCTTCGAGGTACTGCGAAGTATACATTTGAATTCCTTCTTATCCTGTGGTACAGGTCTGTGGATGGGCTGTCAAACTTTACCGAGCTCTTTTCGGATTTTGAACAAAATGGGGAGCACATTTTAGTTGATGATACATGAATGGGGGAGGTATGTGGTTGCTGATATCTGTGCCTGTATTCCCTATCGTCTATGTGTGTCATTACCTGAGGGTTGTAGAGATGAAGATAAAGAACACTTATGGAAAATGCAATGATATTCTATGTCAGGGAAATGTACATCTGTCGTCGAAGTTGTGTTCGGTATCTGTTGAGAGTCGTCTACTTTGCGCTGTATTGCTCCTTGGGCATGAGCAAATAGCTTTGTCAGAGCCATCGGATTTACAAAAAAATGTTGGGCTAGCGTGAGTTTAAATGTACTAGGGAAACTGGGGATCCATGGCAAAGTTCATCAAGTGTCCATATCATAGGTTGTCAAAACTTCATCTTTGGTGCTTGTCTGTTGTCTGTATAGCGTCTCGTCAACTTCCTCGTCCAAGGGGGTCTTTGTATCTTGGAGAAAAGCAGAAAAACAGGTGAAAGAAACGGACCGTATAATCGCATTTTCATCACATCCTGGTTTCTATCATTGGGTCATAAATCAAATCCAGGTTAATTACGGTTTCCACGCTCCTCAAGCTCATCACTCTTGTACTTTGTTTGCACCTCATTAAAGCCTGCCCGCATCTAAATATCAATCCAATCGATATAACGACACCCAAGATACATAGTAGAAACTTTCCAACATCCATTATGACTCCTTGAGCCCAGTCTCCTAAACCGGAGAACCAATTTCGCGGGTTCAACCATGACACCCAACCAGTCAGCTCATTACCTACAGCAGCAAGGGTGAGATTGTGTTTTCGACGAAATTCCCACTTCAATTGGAGAATATCATCCATCTTTTGGTCTATGACCTCTACCGGATCCTCGGTGCTATTTGTGATATACGTGCAACACTTTATGCCGTACTGTGTTGCCAATGTAACACAATATCCGCCTGTTACTGCTGTAAGATAATTAAGAACCATCCTATGCTGAACTAGTTCTGTTTTATAAGCTTGAAGTTCTCTTCCAGTGTATCTAAACGTGTCATCATACATTTCAGTGATATTATCTAACAAATTGGCGAGTGCGGAAATGTATCTATAATTCATCACTCCTCGAGCGGTGCGAGTGAAATCTAACGCTACCAGAACCTGAATCCCGGTGGATTCATGGATAAGATCGGAGGCCGGATGCTCTAACCTTTCTGACAGTTGTCTTTTAACTCGGTGCTCGTAATGAGTGTGAGTATAAGGAGCTTGGGCACCACGGTGTATGTCTTTCATTTTGTCATGTGTTACAGTCATCACTTCAGGCAATACTTTTCCAATATAACACAATCCTTCAGAGTTTGGGGCAAGCCACTTGTACGCCTTTCTCCCGCATATGAAATATGCGTCATCGGGGAGAACATATGGGACGGAGAAGGACATGACCATGTTACAAACCTTCCAGGTGAAATCTCCTGACCCTAATTCTTCCATCTGCTTAATGCACGTATCAGTTTGTACGATATGTGCACAGTATCCTGGTGATACCTCTCCAACTCTAGTAATCCTATTTCCTAAGGTATATCGATACCGAAAAGATTTTCCTCTACTGGCTATGTGGCGTACCAGCTCTGTATCTGTAGGCATTCTATCTGCTCTGTGTGAAAAGGTCATGGTAAGGTTGCTCCATGACACTTCCCAATTTCCCGGTTTTCTGGGATTGGAGATATTGAAACATAAGAGGGACCTATCCACATGGTATTGGTGGAGCTTCAAACTAGGAGGGCTGGAGATATTAAACCTCCGGTCCACCGGTCTCCCACCATTTAGCTCAAGTACCTCCCCTAACGTTAAAGGAAATGGTACTAGCCCTGATTTGCTGTGACCCTGAGGTACTTGAGAGCATACCCAACAATCTGTTTGGTTTAACACGTTACCCACTAAGGAGTGATAGTCACTCAATGGATGCCGGTCCATATGGATATTAAAACTAGATTGGCATTTCTTTATGCATCCATCTTCAACCAGATTATCACAGAGCCTACAGATACAATTTTCTTCAGCTAACAATCCATCACAATTTCTTCTATCGGATCGTTTTCTGATACTCGCCTTTGCTTGTTGGTTTGGTTGATCTTGGAAAACTACGCCTCCATCATCATAATCGGAACCCATTCCAGATCCTCTCTCGACCTCTATGGTACTCTCGCCGGAACAGACTGCTCTGGTCAACATCATGGTTAACATCAAAATCCGGATCACAGTCTCTTGGGGCAAGTCCATCTTTGAGGAGGAAATAGAGAAGAATGAGAAGGGGGAAAAAGAAATTTCAAGGAAGAGGGGATGGGAAGTGGAGGAAAACAATAAAAGGGAGAAGGGAGTCGACAACTGCTTTCGGTCTTCAAGGCTCAGGTGCCGCCTCAGTCCTCCTGGAACAGACACTCCAGTGATACAACCTCTACCGTCTGTTCCTTATCACGGGACTTCTCTGGATCAGCAACCTTTTTGCAGTGGGATGAATGGACCCAAGTCTCTCTCTCAGCCACCTTCAATGCTGTGGTGCTAGTCAATAAGACCTGGTATGGTCCTTCCCATCTATCAATAAGACAACCTGAGCGTAGAAAATTTCGTATCATTACATAATCCCCAGGTTCAATGTCATGACAATTACTATCTGGTAAATCAGGAATCACCAACTTCAGATTATCATTTTGATTCCTCAACTGCTTACTCATGTTAATCAAGTACTTTACAGTTACTTCATTGTTACATTTCAAATCATCCTGAGGGTTAATCATGACATGCGGTTGTCGACCAAACAAGATTTCAAAAGGAGACAGATTAAGAGGGGACCTGGGAGTGGTTCTGATGCTATACAAAACAATGGGTAAAGCTTCTGGCCACGTCAATCCTGTCTCTGCCATTACTTTACTCAATTTATTTTTAATAGTGCTGTTCACTCTTTCGACCTTCGCACTCGCCTGTGGACGGTACGGAGTGTGCAGCTTGCTATCAATTCCCATCAACTTACACATTCCTTGAAAGACATCACCTGTAAAATGGGTACCCCTATCACTTTCAATGATTCTAGGGATACCATATCTACATACAAATTCCTGCACAATTTTCTTAGCGGTAAACATAGCGGTATTTGTAGCTGCTGGAAAAGCTTCGACCCAATTCGAGAAAACATCTATACAGACAAGTACATATTTCAAATTTCGACATGGGGGTAATTGAATGAAGTCAATTTGTATTACCTGGAAAGGGCCGCCGGCAGGTGGGATATGGGATGGTTCTGTAGGTATTGCTTTTCCAATATTCTTTCTCAGGCAGGTAAGGCATGACATTGCTCTCTTACTCGCATGAGAGGAGAATCCTGGGGCGCACCAGTATGCTCTTACCAATTTGCACATCCCCTCCTTGCCTAGATGAGTCAGCCCGTGAGCTGCTTCAGCCAGACATGGAAGGTATGCCCTGGGGGCCACTGGTTTACCATGTCCATCCGTCCAGAGCCCTGAGGACTCCTGGCCATATCCCTTTGCCTTCCAGACTGCTCTTTCCTGTGTGGAACACAAATTCTGCATCTCACACAACTTCTGTGTGTTGATGGTATTAAATACCATCAGTTGTGTGGTGTCTGTATGGGGGTAGCAGCTGCAAGCTTTGCGGCTTCGTCTGCTCGGCTGTTACCAAGGGATACTGGGTCTTGGCTATATGTATGTGCTTTACATTTGATAACAGCCACTCTGTCGGGTTCCTGTATCGCTGTTAGAAGCCTTTTTATGTGAGCTGCATGCGCTATCGGTGTACCAGCCGCCGTCATGAAATTTCTGAGCCGCCATAGGGCTCCGAAATCATGGACTACCCCGAAGGCGTATCTAGAATCGGTGTAGATATTGGCTGACTTACCCTTAGCCAATTCACATGCTCTGGTTAGGGCGACCAGTTCAGCAACCTGGGCTGAGTGAGGTGGGCCTAGCGGTTCCGCTTCTATGGTGTCTTGGTCATCTACGACTGCGTATCCAGTACACAAGTCTCCCGAGTCTGACTGTCTATGACAACTACCGTCCGTGTAGAACGTGAGTTCTGCATCTTCCAGTGGGTTGTCACTGATGTCAGGCCTTGCGGTAAAATTTTGGGTCAAATATTCCATACAATCATGTGTATCTCCCTTTGCATTAAATCCTCCTTCCCCATCACTCTCACCTTCCACCCTTTGTGTCTGACCAGGCACACCTGGGAGAAATGTTGCAGGATTTAATGCACTGCATCTCCTTATGGTGATGTTTACTGGGGCCATTAATGCCAATACCCATCTTGTAAACCTTGCTGATGAGACGTGTCTGGTTTGGGCAGAATTCAATAAGGCAGATACCGCATGCGGTGTATGGATTGTGAGGTTGTGGCCTAGCACGACATCTTCGCTTTTCGTCACTAGCAATGCTATCGCCGCAACGCTACGCAAGCATGTGGGGAGGGATCGCGCTACCGTGTCTAGCTGGGCGCTGTAGTATGCAATTGGCCTGCTGGCGTCACCGTGTTTTTGGGTTAGTACACCTGCTGCGCACCCAGCACTTTCTGTTCCGTATAGTTCAAAGGGTTTCCCATAGTCTGGCATACCTAGTGCTGGTGCCTGCGTTAGGCACTGTTTGAGTCTCTCAAATGCTGTTTCGGATTCGTCTGTATGCGAAATCCGGTCAGGTTTGTTTGAAGAGACCATTTCCTGCAAAGGTAACGCCAATATGGAAAACCCTGGGATCCAGTTACGGCAATACCCACACATTCCTAAAAACGTCCTGATCTGTTGCTGGGTTTGTGGCAGTGTCATGTCTCTAATGGCTTGGATTCTATCAGCGGTCAGGTGTCTCAGTCCTTGTGTTAGACAGTGTCCCAAATATTTTACCTTAGTCTGGCATAATTGCAACTTGTCTTTGGAAACCTTGTGACCTGTGTCTGAAAGATGAAACAGGAGCTGTTTCGTATCCTTCAGAGATGCTTCCAGTGAATCTGAACACAGCAGTAAATCATCCACATACTGTATCAATACTGATCCACTCTCTGGTTGGAAAGACTGTAAACAATCATGCAAAGCCTGAGAAAATATACTTGGACTATCTATGAAACCTTGGGGTAACCGAGTCCACGTGTATTGGACTCCTCTGTATGTGAATGCAAACAAATATTGGCTGTCAGGGTGCAGAGGTACCGAAAAGAAAGCGGAGCAGAGGTCAATAACAGTGAAAAATTTGGCAGTGGGAGGAATTTGCATTAGGATGACAGCTGGATTAGGCACTACGGGGAACTGACTCTCAACTATTTTGTTAATCCCCCTTAGATCCTGCACTAGCCTGTAACCCCTCCCCCCACTCTTTTTAACAGGGAAGATGGGACTATTGGCTGTGCTGGACGTTCTTACCAGAATGCCCTGTTGCAGCAAGCGTTCTATTACTGGGAAAACTCCTAACTCCACCTCTGGCTTCAGAGGATACTGTGGGATTTTTGGAGCTATCCTACCATCTTTTACTTGTACAACTACTGGAGCTACGTTTGCCATTAATCCAGTGTCCTGTCCATCTTTTGTCCAAAGTGACTCTGGTATCTGAGATGTCATCTCTTCTACTTGGGATGGGTTCCTATTTGTCATAATGGAATGTGACATTAATTTTGATGGGGAGTCTAACATGTCTCGTACCTCCTGAGCGTGATTCTCAGGAATGTCCAAGAATACACCCTCATGAGTACAATAAATGACGCAACCCATTTTACATAGTAAGTCTCTCCCCAGGAGATTAGTTGGTGCCGATGCAGCCAGCAAAAAGGAATGCTTGGTATGCAAAGGCCCTATTGTAATCTCGGCTGGTTTGCTAACAGGGTAGTGCTGGACTACTCCTGTTACTCCCATGGCTGGAATTGTCCTACCAGTGGTTCTCATGCCCACTGTCGAATTTATCACTGACTTGGCCGCCCCTGTGTCTACAAGAAAGTTTAAAGTTTTACCAGCTACATTGATTGCAATCTCTGGTTCGCTTCCAAGACTGGCAATCAATTTAACTGGCTGCAGATTACAGGTGTGGCCACACCCCTATTGGGTATGCTGACCTCCCTGAATCCCATTGGCAGCAACTACTTGTGGGGGAGTTAGCTGGGAACTACCAGAGGCCTGCCAGTCTCTGTTCGGGGGATATCTTTTTGTTTCCCCTGTATGTGGCTCAAAACTCCGCCTCTGTGGACCCTGCTCCCAATGTCGTGTGTTGTGTTGTTGTCTAGGGGGTTGAAAAGATCTTTGTACATTCTTTGTTCCACATTCTCGTGCAAAGTGTCCCGGTCTGTTACAAGAAAAACATGTTATTACACTTGCCTTACCCACAGGATTCGGTGGTACATACGCAGGCTGCCTTGTGGTCAGCGCCTGTATACTTACGGACATCAACTTATCACTTTGCGACTCCCTGTGTCTAGTGATGTTTTTGTCGTGATCAACAGCAGCCTCTCTCAAGGTGGACACTGACAGACCTCGCCAACATGGTTGTGTGGTCTGTACCCTAGCTTTTAATGTTTCTTTCAAACCATCCATCAGTACAGATACTGCTACTTCTCGATGGTTTGGGTTGGTCTTAATGTCTTCTATACCAGTGTATTTTGCCATTTCTGATAGTGCCCGGTGGAAATATTCTGCTGCCGTTTCGGACTCCTTTTGCTTAATGGAAAATATTTTATTCCATTTAACAACGGCTGGGAAATACTCCTTTAGCTGTAAATTTATCCTTTTTACATTATCCTGGTCGTACACATCTGTAAGCGGTACATCTTTATCTAGTCCACAATCAGCCAAGAATTTAACTGAGTCGACATTGGAAGGTAAGCAAGCTCTTAGCACTATCTGCCAATCCTTATTATTGGGCTCTAAAGTGTTTCCTAGATCCCTGATGTATTTTTGGCTTGCCACTAAATCTTTTCTGGGGTCTGGGAATTCAGACACTATGGTCCTCAATTCCATTCTAGTGAACGGGCAATACATGGCAATGTTCCTGACGGGTGTGGCTCCTGATGCATCTGTTTTCCCATTGGGAACTACTATCACCTTTACAGGAGCAATTCTAACAGCCTCTTCCTGTATAGATTCTACAGCTTGTTGTGGTACAATTGTTTCAGTGTAATGCATGGTGCCGTACTTACCCGTTGACACGACCTCACCTATCCCTCCGCTAGGGGCCTTAACTAATCTCGTGGGTGGTGCAGTTCCTACTGTGGTTTCTGATATGGTGGCCGCTAGAGAGAGCGCTGAAATTGTTGCCGAATCTTCTTCTTGATCACACTCCTGAGGAAGGTTCAAAACAGGGTACATCTTGCACGGGTTAATACTTGCATGAGTTATTTGGTTAGCATCATTAACATTTACAGGGTTACTAAGAGTTTGTGTTTTACAACCCAGTGCGTTTCTCTCCGTAATCAACTTCTCTCCTGCAATGTATGGTGGAGGTGGAGCTGTGGCTATCAGCTTCCTGACTGCCCCAGATCCCGCCGCCAGAGCCAAACCTCTCTGTATCTCACCTTCCTGGTGCCATAACTGTAAGTAATCATGATGCTGAATTCGTCTCTTTGATGATTTTACGAGACATATCCTCCTCCTTAAATTTTGTAACACGTCTGGACTGAAGCTACCTATTCTTGGGAATTTGTCCCTGTCTTGTACAGTCATTCTCTCCCATTCATCACATAAAGATTCGGTGTGACTTCCATATTTTTCACACATTACATATCGTGCCGACCCAACTGGTCGGTTCACAGAATCAACCTGAACCAGGGTTGATCGCCCCCTACCTGAGCAACTGGCCCCCATAGTCTGCAGGTGTTGCTTAGTCCTCCTTGGATTTCTGTATCAAGGTTTTCAGCAAGCCTTTACAGACAACCAAATTACTCCACAGTAGGCCGGCGGTGGCGGTTTACCGAGTACCCCACTCACTCGCCCACCTCGACCAATACGACCTGATCACACCGATATGGTGCTGGCGTACTCGATACAGGGCCCCTATGGAACCTTCAGTTTACTGGAACATATGAGGGTTACCCGCAGGACACTTACTCTTTCCAGTAAAGGTGGGGTTGTTAGATAGTTCCTGAGTGACCAGCGAACTTCCCTTCCAAAAATAAAAAATTACACAAATCACGTCAGAATGTGCAGATAGCGTTTGTGACCACTTTACTCTAATGGTATTAGGTCAGATTACTAACTACTGCACACAATTACGTGCGGTCCAATCGTTCAGTACATAAGCACTACTTGTCATGTACTGAAAGATCAATGGAATCGATGTTTCCGGCCGCGATTCCTTCAGCAAGAGCTTATGGCCTATATGGGTTCTGCACCAACACCCCAGGTGTTGTGCCACTGGACTTTTATAGCGGACCTCTTTAGTACCTTACGACCTCCTGGTCTTGTTACCTTCTGTTAATGACCTCCTGGTCTGTTACCTTATGGTCCGCTATACTCTAATGCTCAAATATTATTTAACCAGGGATGCCTCCCTAGCCACCGTATATGTCACTTACACGTATGTCCCTTGACGAGTACCCGACTTTCCTTTTGGTTCCACCTTAAAGTTATATAAACTTTTGTATACAAAACCACACTCACTCAACACATGTACACTTTTGTTTCTATATCTATTTCTGCGCAGAAATTGTCTTCAGTCCAACAGTGTTACTAATTAGGAGCAGGATCTGTTAAACTAAATTTCAGATTTTCCAAAAATAGATTTGCGTTATTTACCGCGTTGCGTTATCTATCGCCTTTGCGTTACTTCTCTTTATCACAGCTTGAGCTACGTGGGCGTAACCGGACGCTACGTTGCGTAATGTACGCTGCGTGCGTCTGTCTTTTGGATTGCGTACGCTAGTCTTTGTTAGCGACACGTGTACGCAATGCAAAGATCCACCGTAACACAATATATTTTTTTATCAATGTAAATGATCCCTGATCATCTACCGCAATCCACACTGACTGCCTTGTCTCCTAGACAAACCGTGTGTTGTTCTATACTTTAACTATTACCTTTACTATGAAATAACAGCAAATCTCTTTTAGCACTTTCTATCAACTATAAAACTTGGCAAACAGGAATAGTGATATACGAAATTTGAAAAAAGAAATGCAGATAAATATATGCGTGCGTGTATACGCAAGACAGAAGAGAAATAAAACAGTTTTAAAAGACACAAGCGTTTTGTTCTTACTTCCGGTTCCCGGATTCCTTCAGCACTCTTTATCTAAGCGAAGCAGACGCTTATCCCGTCAGCACTGCGAGACAACCTCCCACCCTTTGCTGGGGGGATAATGTCTGCTGATCTACCTAGTGCAGATATGAGAAGGATAGGACGAGCCCCCAATTGACAATGCTAAATTCCTTTGTCGTATAAACAACCCTTTATGAAGTCTAAGAACACTGTACGCTGTTTACTTAAGAAGTACCGTAATGGTACGCTAGTTGCGTAACGATCGCTCAGCCGTAGGCGAGACGCTCAAGCGTCACGTTCGCTCACGGCCCAGTGATCACAGGACACGTTATTGGCTATGACTAGAGTAATGATTCGCTATGGCGTAGCGGACGCTCGAGACCACGAGGAGATCACCAGCGGCGCAGACGCTCACAACGCTATACCTTTATGTCTAAACCTTATACCAATGAAATACACGGAATACCTTAATGTGAATACAGGGTGTAAGTGCAACCTTGTGTAACCTGACTAACTACAAAGCTGCTTGAGCGTCACCGACGCTCAAGTGAACACTTAACACTATAGGAAATACACAGATACTGGTTTAGGGTCCAAAGCCTATTAACTGTATTATATCTAGTATACTTGTAAAAAGGGGATAACAGTACAAATGATACACTACAATATAACAAAGACTTCCTAACCAAAATACAATACTATCTAATACAATACAATACTAGTCTAGGGGAGATACGAGAGAAAGAGAAGGGAAAGAGAGAGAGAGAGAGAGAGAGACGGAGAGAGATGAGAGAAATTGGCTCACAGAAAGACAATGATTACGGAGAGAAACTTACTCACAAGGGTAAACGATCGCATGCGCCTGGACATCCAGCACCCGATTTTCAGCAATGAGAACCGTTGAAGAGTGAGAGCTGGATGTGGTCGGCTTGCCTATTTATGCCCCACACACAATGCAATCTCATAGTCCCTACAATCCCATTGTCCATTGGATGAAGGAATTCGACCCTGTATCACAACAAAAGGTCATAGGTTGATTCATACAGGTGGGCTGTGACGATTTCAAACAGCTCAGGTGGGTGGGGAACTAGGTTTCCCGCCGCATACCTGAGTATGAGTAAATAGTAGAAATGGACATAAACTTCTTATGTCCATAACTATTCGCACGAGCGATTAATACGCTCCAAACCAACACCGGAATATTGCTAATTAAATACTCTTCCGATGGGTACCAAACACTGCTGTATGATTCCTGTTAGACCCTTCGTACGATACAAAGAGGGATTCCTTAGCTCAGGGACCTTCTATATTAACCAAACTTTCAGAAACTATCAAAGGGATCATGATCTATAAACTACATTAATTGTGAAAATATGTAACGAATGAGTCGCACGCTACGACTACATAAACTCTACCGTAAATACGCATACCGCGCCTGCGAGTGCACGCTATTGCGGGTATGCGCCTTCACGGGAGAGCGTACGCATGCGCAGCACGGACCAGTGTGCGGTGCAAATATGGCAACGTGCATGGGGATATTTTTCTGACTTTGACATCTTTTATCCTAATGAGAACCAATGACACCGGGATTAAAACTACAATGTACCATCAGGGGATGAAGGTTCTTCTCAGGAGATGAATCACCAAATACTGATAATATGTATTCTTCCAACTGATAACAAAAATAATACTTCTAAATATAATGTTGTGAAATTTTTTTTTTTTTAAAATGAATAGACTATTAAATCCGCACAATACATTTACATTGGGCTGGAGGCTGTGTGAGTTATAACAAGGTAGCAAAATCCTTTGATCAGTAACATTGAAAGAGAATGTAGTGTGCTAAATGTTAAAGTATCTGGGGTTTCCAGGTATTCTGATGATGTCATCACAGATCAGCATCATGATGATGTCATCAGGAATTTCCCCTTTCTACTAAAACGCTTAGGTCAAGCATGAAATCCATTACTCCTACCCTGCACTATTGGCTATCACCAAAAAAAGAAAAGAAAAGAAAAAATAAGAACCAAAAACAACATCAACAATATAAAAATAATAATAATAATAATAATAATAATAATAATAATAATAATAATAATAATGGGTGTGGTTCATTAGATCGACATGAGTTAGGTCGACATACATTGGGTCAACCACGTTTGGTCGACATGATCACTAGGTTGACATGGTCATTAGGTCGGCATGTGCTAGGTCGACATGGAAAAAGGTTGACATGAGTTTTTTTTACTTTTTTGGGTGTCGTTTTCTTCGAAAAAGTGACCGGGAACCCCAATTAGTGTACCGTGACCCCTCGCATGGATTGCTTCGCTCGCCATGCTTCGGGCACGGTTCCTCGCTCCACTGCTGCTGCGCTCGGCACAGGTTACTTTTCCCAATCATGGTCCATGTGGATCGTTAAGTATGAAAAAGGTAAAAAAATGGAAAAAATTGTGAAAAACTCATGTCGACCTTTTTCCATGTCGATCTAATGACCATGTTTACCTAGTGATCATGTTGACCCAATGTATGTAGACCTAACTCATGTCGAACAAATCACTGCCATCTAATAATAATAATAATAATAATAAAAAAATAAGATTTTACTTACCGATAAATCTATTTCTCGTAGTCCGTAGTGGATGCTGGGACTCCGTCAGGACCATGGGGAATAGCGGCTCCGCAGGAGACAGGGCACAAAATTTAAAAGTTTGACCACTAGGTGGTGTGTACTGGCTCCTCCCCCTATGACCCTCCTCCAAGCCTCAGTTAGGATACTGTGCCCGGACGAGCGTACACAATAAGGAAGGATTTTGAATCCCGGGTAAGACTCATACCAGCCACACCAATCACACCGTACAACTTGTGATCTGAACCCAGTTAACAGTATGACAAACGTAGGAGCCTCTGAACAGAAGGCTCACAACAATAACAACCCGATTTTTTTGTAACAATAACTATGTACAAGTATTGCAGACAATCCGCACTTGGGATGGGCGCCCAGCATCCACTACGGACTACGAGAAATAGATTTATCGGTAAGTAAAATCTTATTTTCTCTGACGTCCTAGTGGATGCTGGGACTCCGTCAGGACCATGGGGATTATACCAAAGCTCCCAAACGGGCGGGAGAGTGCGGATGACTCTGCAGCACCGAATGAGAGAACTCCAGGTCCTCCTTAGCCAGGGTATCAAATTTGTAGAATTTTACAAACGTGTTCTCCCCTGACCACGTAGCTGCTCGGCAGAGTTGTAATGCTGAGACCCCTCGGGCAGCCGCCCAAGATGAGCCCACCTTCCTTGTGGAATGGGCCTTGACAGATTTAGGCTGTGGCAGGCCTGCCACAGAATGTGCAAGTTGAATTGTGCTACAAATCCAACGAGCAATCGTCTGCTTAGAAGCAGGAGCACCCAGCTTGTTGGGTGCATACAGTATAAACAGCGAGTCAGATTTTCTGACTCCAGCCGTCCTTGAAATATATATTTTCAATGCTCTGACAACGTCCAGCAACTTGGAATCCTCCAAATCGCTAGTAGCCGCAGGCACCACAATAGGCTAGTTCAGGTGAAACGCTGAAACCACCTTAGGCAGAAAGTGAGGACGCGTCCGCAGTTCTGCCCTGTCCGAATGGAAAATCAGATATGGGCTTTTATACGATAAAGCCGCCAATTCTGACACTCTCCTGGCTGAAGCCAGGGCCAGTAGCATGGTTACTTTCCATGTAAGATATTTCAAATCCACCGATTTGAGTGGCTCAAACCAATGGGATTTGAGAAAATCCGAAACTACATTAAGGTCCCACGGTGCCACTGGGGGCACAACCGGGGGCTGTATATGTAGTACTCCTTTTACAAAAGTCTGGACTTCAGGAACTGAAGCCAATTCTTTCTGGAAGAAAATCGACAGGGCCGAAATTTGAACCTTAATGGACCCTAATTTGAGGCCCATAGACAATCCTGTTTGCAGGAAATGTAGGAATCGACCCAGTTGAAATTCCTCCGTCGGGGCCTTCCTGGCCTCACACCACGCAACATATTTTCTCCAAATGCGGTGATAATGTTGTGCAGTCACCTCCTTCCTGGCTTTTACCAGGGTAGGGATGACCTCTTCCGGAATGCCTTTTTCCCTTAGGATTCGGCGTTCAACCGCCATGCCGTCAAACGCAGCCGCGGTAAGTCTTGGAATAGACACGGTCCCTGCTGAAGCAAGTCCCGTCTTAGAGGTAGAGGCCACGGATCTTCCGTGAGCATCTCCTGAAGTTCCGGGTACCAAGTTCTTCTTGGCCAATCCGGAGCCACGAGTATCGTTCTTACTCCCCTTTGCCGTATAATTCTCAGTACTTTTGGTATGAGAGGCAGAGGAGGAAACACATACACTGACTGGTACACCCATGGTGTTACCAGAGCGTCTACAGCTATTGCCTGAGGGTCTCTTGACCTGGCGCAATACCTGTCCAGTTTTTTGTTGAGGCGGGACGCCATCATGTCCACCATTGGTCTTTCCCAATGGACCACAATCATGTGGAAGACTTCTGGATGAAGTCCCCACTCTCCCGGGTGCAGATCGTGTCTGCTGAGGAAGTCTGCTTCCCAGTTGTCCACTCCCGGGATGAACACAGCTGACAGTGCTAACACATGATTTTCTGCCCAGCGGAGAATCCTTGCAGCTTCTGCCATTGCCCTCCTGCTTCTTGTGCCGCCCTGTCTGTTTACGTGGGCGACTGCCGTGATGTTGTCCGACTGAATCAACACCGGCTGACCCTGAAGCAGAGGTTTTGCCAGGCTTAGAGCATTGTAGATTGCTCTTAGCTCCAGTATATTTATGTGAAGAGACGTCTCCAGGCTTGACCACACGCCCTGGAAGTTTCTTCCCTGTGTGACCGCTCCCCAGCCTCTCAGGCTGGCATCCGTGGTCACTAGGACCCAGTTCTGTATGCCGAATCTGCGGCCCTCTAACAGATGAGCACTCTGCAACCACCATAGCAGAGACACTCTTGTCCTTGTGGACAATTTTATCCGCTGATGCATCTGCAGATGCGATCCGGACCATTTGTCCAGCAGATCCCACTGAAAAGTTCGTGCATGGAATCTGCCGAATGGAATCGCTTCGTAAGAAGCTACCATTTTTCCCAGGACTCTTGTGCATTGATGCACAGATACTTTTCCTGGTTTTAGGAGGTTCCTGACTAGATCGGATAACTCCCTGGCTTTCTCCTCCGGAAGAAATACCTTTTTCTGAACAGTGTCCAGAATCATCCCTAGGAACAACAGACGTGTCGTCGGGATCAGTTGGGATTTTGGAAAATTCAGAATCCACCCGTGTTGTTGGAGCACTACTTGGGTTAGTGCTACTCCGACCTCCAGCTGTTCTCTGGATCTTGCCCTTATCAGGAGATCGTCCAAGTAAGGGATAATTAAGACGCCTTCTCTTCGAAGAAGGATCATCATTTCGGCCATTACCTTGGTAAAGACCCGGGGTGCCGTGGACAATCCAAACGGCAGCGTCTGAAACTGATAATGACAGTTTTGGACCACGAACCTGAGGTACCCTTGGTGTGAAGGACAAATTGGAACACGAAGGTAAGCATCCTTGATGTCCAAGGACACCATAAAATCCCCTTCTTCCAGATTCGCTATCACTGCTCTGAGTGACTCCATCTTGAACTTGAATTTTTGTATGTACAGGTTCAGAGATTTTAGATTTAGAATTGGTCTTACCGAGCCGTCCGGCTTCGGTACCACAAATAGAGTGGAGTAATACCCCTGTCCCTGTTGTAGGAGGGGTACCTTGACTATCACCTGCTGAGAATACAGCTTGTGAATGGCCTCCAATACCGTCGCCCTGTCGGAGGGAGACGTTGGCAAAGCAGACTTTAGGAAACGGCGAGGAGGGGACTTCTCGAATTCCAACCTGTAACCCTGAGATACTACCTGCAGGATCCAGGGGTCCACCTGCGAGTGAGCCCACTGTGCGCTGAAATGTTTGAGGCGACCCCCCACCGCCCCTGAGTCTGCTTGTAAGGTCCCAGCGTCATGCTGACGCCTTTGTAGAAGCCGGGGAGGGCTTCTGCTCCTGGGAAGGAGCTGCTTGTTGCAGTCTCTTACCCTTTCCTTTGCCTTGGGGCAAATAGGAATGTCCTTTTGCTCGTTTGTTCTTATAGGAACGAAAGGACTGTGGCTGAAAAGCCTGCGGCTTTTTCTGCTGGGAGGTGACCTGGGGTAAAAAGGTGGATTTTCCGGCCGTTGCCGTGGCCACCAGATCCGATAGACCGACCCCAAATAATTCCTCCCCCTTATACGGCAATACTTCCATATGTCGTTTGGAATCCGCATCACCTGACCACTGGCGCGTCCATAAACTTCTTCTGGCAGATATGGACATCGCACTTACTCTTGATGCCAGAGTGCAAATATCTCTCTGTGCATCTCGCATATAAAGAAATGCATCCTTTAACTGCTCTATAGTCAGTAAAATACTGTCCCTATCCAGGGTATCAATATTTTCAGACAGTGACTCCGACCAAGCCACGCCAGCACTGCACATCCAGGCTGAGGCGATTGCTGGTCTCAGTATAACACCCGTATGTGTGTATATACTTTTTAATGTATTCTCCAGCCTCCTATCAGCTGGATCCTTGAGGGCGGCCGTATCAGGAGACGGTAACGCCACTTGCTTTGATAAGCGTGTGAGCGCCTTATCCACCCTTGGAGGTGTTTTCCAGCGCGCCCTAACCTCTGGCGGGAAAGGGTATAATGCCAATAACTTCTTTGAAATTAGCAGTTTTCTATCTGGGGTAACCCACGCTTCATCACACACTTCATTCAGTTCCTCTGATTCAGGAAAAACTATCGGTAGTTTTTTCACACCCCACATAATACCCCTTTTTGTGGTACTTGCAGTATCAGAGATATGCAAAGCCTCCTTCATTGCCGTGATCATATAACGTGTGGCCCTACTGGAAAATACGTTTGTTTCTTCACCGTCGACACTGGATTCAGTGTCAGTGTCTGGGTCTGTGTCGACCGACTGAGGTAAAGGGCGTTTTACAGCCCCTGACGGTGTCTGAGACGCCTGGACAGGTACTAACTGGTTTGCCGGCTGTCTCATGTCGTCAACCGACTTTTGTAGCGTGCTGACACTATCCCGTAATTCCATAAACAAAGCCATCCATTCTGGTGTCGACTCCCTAGGGGGTGACATCACCATTACAGGCAATTGCTCCGCCTCCACGCCAACATCGTCCTCATACATGTCGACACACACGTACCGACACACAGCAGACACACAGGGAATGCTCTGATAGAAGACAGGACCCCACTAGCCCTTTGGGGAGACAGAGGGAGAGTTTGCCAGCACACACCCAAGCGCTATAAATATATATAGGGACAACCTTAATAAGTGTGTTCCCTTTATAGCAGCTCAAATATTATAAATATCGCCAATAAGTGCCCCCCCTCTCTGTTTTACCCTGTTTCTGTAGTGCAGTGCAGGGGAGAGTCCTGGGAGCCTTCCTCGCAGCGGAGCTGGGCAGGAAAATGGCGCTGTGTGCTGAGGAGAATAGGCCCCGCCCCCTTTCCGGCGGGCTTCTTCTCCCGGTTTTTTTGGAACCTGGCAGGGGTTAAATACATCCATATAGCCCCAGGGGCTATATGTGATATATTTTAGCCAGAATAGGTATATTACATTGCTGCCCAGGGCGCCCCCCCCAGCGCCCTGCACCCTCAGTGACCGCTGGTGTGAAGTGTGCGGAGAGCAATGGCGCACAGCTGCAGTGCTGTGCGCTACCTCATGAAGACTGAGACGTCTTCTGCCGCCGGTTTCTGGACCTCTTCTCTATTCGGCATCTGCAAGGGGGTCGGCGGCGCGGCTCCGGTGACCCATCCAGGCTGTACCTGTGATCGTCCCTCTGGAGCTAGTGTCCAGTAGCCTAAGAAGCAAATCCATCCTGCACGCAGGTGAGTTCACTTCTTCTCCCCTAAGTCCCTCGTTGCAGTGAGCCTGTTGCCAGCAGGACTCACTGAAAATAAAAAACCTAACAAACTTTTTCTAAGCAGCTCTTTAGGAGAGCCACCTAGATTGCACCCTGCTCGGACGGGCACAAAAACCTAACTGAGGCTTGGAGGAGGGTCATAGGGGGAGGAGCCAGTACACACCACCTAGTGGTCAAACTTTAAAATTTTGTGCCCTGTATCCTGCGGAGCCGCTATTCCCCATGGTCCTGACGGAGTCCCAGCATCCACTAGGACGTCAGAGAAATTATTATTATTATTATTATTATTATTAAATGAAAAATGTGAAAAAAAATATTATAATAATATTATGAAAACAAAATGCGTTTTCCTTCCCTAATCTCCACATCGCACTTAGACCTCTTCACAGACTTTATGTGACTCCCACACACACAGAATGCAAAATATGGCGTCAGATACAGAGTCCTGAGGCTGAACTTTTAACTTGCAGAACAGAACAGAAAACTGCTCAAGTAAATTAAAAATAAATACAAATGAATTATGGGGATGAGGGAGTTAATAGATAAAAGGATTAATAAAATTGATTGAATGGATAGATAAGTGTGCGAGCAGGGCCTTCCTACCTCTATGTCTGTCTGTTATTATTACCCATTTTTGTTTCATCACTGTTTTTACCAATTGTAAAGCGCAACATAATTTGCTGCACTATATAAGAAACTGTTAATAAATAAATAAATAAATAAATAAATACATTTGTTGAAATGATGTTGAAGGAGTTAATGATTTTCGTTAAGAAGTTAATCAGTAATGAGGAAATGACATTTTGTGGCAGTCACTGGGATGATTTCTGTATTGTTTGGTGTTTCCTAGGATGCTCTCTGTGTTGTATGCTTGGCGGCCACCGTGATGTGCTCTGAACTGACAGCAGCAGCAAAACGCAATCTTTTTTTGCCACTTTGTATTGTAAGATAGAAACAAACAAACATGTGCCACTAGCCACTTTCATGACGGCATCGATTGCTGTAATACTTTATAATCCATACTTTTCTTTATCTGGGGTGTGGGGCTCCCTGTTTCATCTGTTCCGGGCCCCAAAGTTTAGATGGCAGTTCTGGTCCTGAGAAATGGTTTCCCTACTGGTATCTGGTCTATAGATCTACAATAAAAAGTTCTGCAGTCAATAGGTCGACCACTAACGGTCAACATGGTCAAAAGGTCGACATGTAAAAGGTAGACAATAGAAAAGGTCAAAATGTCAACATGGAAATGGTCGACACACAAAATGTCGGCATTCTTTTTGTTTGGGGGGGGGGGTAATTTGTCACTTTTCTGACACAAAAAAGCCCCATTAGTGTACCACATTTGCTCGCCAAGCTTCGGGCAAGATTACTATTCCACATCGTAGTCCACGTGGGCAATAAAGTCTCGCTGTGGCGCATCTGTTGTAGACTCTAATACCCGTGTTTGCTGCTGATGCACAAGACTGCCATGATAACGAGGCAGGTGCCATTTTTCCTGGTATTTCAGCAGACATATGGCGCAGGCTGGGGGGGCATAAGGATGAGCAGCGAAGGCCCCCCCCCCCCACACAATGATCCCTCCAGGGAAATTTAAAAGTTAGAAAGTATGGGCTGCTGTCACATATTGTAGGGAGATGTAGCAAAGTGGATACATTGCCAATAGCAACCAACTAATTCTGTCATTTTATAGACTGTGCTAAATAAATGACAGCTGTAAGCTTCTCCACTTTATCTTTCTCGAAGGTCCGCCCTGCCGATAAGGGAGGCGGAATAGTGGTCCTCAACCTTAATGATTAAAAAGATGAGATAATAGGATTTTAATACCTACCGGTAAATCCTTTTCTCTTAGTCCATAGAGGATGCTGGGGACTCCAAAAGGACCATGGGGTATAGACGGGATCCGCAGGAGACATGGGCACTTTAAGACTTTGAATGGGTGTGAACTGGCTCCTCCCTCTATGCCCCTCCTCCAGACTCCAGTTATAGAACTGTGCCCAGGGAGACGGACATTTTGAGGAAAGAATTTATTGTTTGAACACGGTGAGCATCATACCAGCTCACACCTCAAACATGACGCAGAATGTGGCATTCAATAGTACACTAGCCGACGGCATGAAAAATATACAGCAATGTGCTGACCGAAAATGTAACACAACCTGTGTGTAAACACGACCAATAAAAGCATACCGCATGCCATGGCCTGAATAACGTCAGCAACCCGACTGACTGAAAAGAAACACAACATGAGTGTAACCATAACCAATAACTGCAGATACAGCCCGCACTGGGATGGGCGCCCAGCATCCTCTACGGACTATGGCCCTCATTCCGAGTTGATCGGTCGCAAGGCGAATTTAGCAGAGTTACACACGCTAAGCCGCCGCCTACTGGGAGTGAATCTTAGCTTCTTAAAATTGCGACCGATGTATTCGCAATATTGCGATTACTAACTACTTAGCAGTTTCAGAGTAGCTCCAGACTTACTCTGCCTGTGCGATCAGTTCAGTGCTTGTCGTTCCTGGTTGACGTCACAAACACACCCAGCGTTCGCCCAGGCACTCCCACCGTTTCTCCAGCCACTCCTGCGTTTTTTCCGGAAACGGTAGCGTTTTCAGCCACACGCCCATAAAACGCCGTGTTTCCGCCCAGTAACACCCATTTCCTGTCAATCACATTACGTTCGCCGGAGCGATGAAAAAGCCGTGAGTAAAAATACTTTCTACATAGCAAAGTTACTTGGCGCAGTCGCAGTGCGAACATTGCGCATGCGTACTAAGCGGATTTTCATTGCGATGCGATGAAAAATACCGAGCGAACAACTCGGAATGAGGGCCTAAGAGAAAAGGATTTATCGGTAGGTATTAAAATCCTATTTTCTCATACGTCCTAGAGGATGCTGGGGACTCCAAAAGGGCCATGGGGTCTATACCAAAGCTCTAGAACGGGCGGGAGAGTGCGGATGACTCTGCAGCACCGATTGCCCAAACAAGAGGGCCTCAACAGCCAGGGTATCAAACTTGTAGAATATTTGCAAAATTGTTTGAACCCGACGAAACAGCTGCTCTGCAAGGCTATAAACCCGAGACCTCTCGGGCAGCCGCCCAGGATGAGCCCACCTTCTTGGTAGAATGGGCCTTCACCGTTTTCGGTAACGGCAATCCAGCCGTAAAATGAGCAAGCTTAATCGTATTTCAGATCCAGCGTGCAATAGTCTGCTTGGAAGCAGGAACCCCAATCTTGTTGGGATCATATAGGATAAACAGATCCTCCGTTTTCCTGATCTGAGCCAATCTGGCAACACAAATTTTCAAAATTCCGACCACATCGAGATACTCCGATGTCGCCCAGGCGTCAGTAGCCACCGGCACCACAATAGGTTGGTTCAAGTGAAACCAATGAAACCACTTTTGGCAGAAACTGCTGCCGAGTTCTCAACCCGCACTATCTTCGTGGAAGATTAAACAGGGCTCTTGTGAGACCAAACTGCCAACTCAGACACCCGCCTTGCGGATGCCAAGGTCAACCGCATGACCACTTTCCAAGTGAGGAGTTTCAACTTAACCATACTGAAAAAGTTCAACCAAAGAAATTACAGGAACTGCAACACCACGTAAAGATCCCATGGTGTCACAGAGGCACAAAGGGAGGATGGATATGTTAGACTCCTTTTACGAAAGTATTGAACTCTGGAAAGAAGGCCAATTGTTTCTTGGAAGAAAACCGATAAGGCTGAAATCTGAACCTTAATTGAGCCCAACCAAAGATCGCCTTCACACGATCTTTTAAGAAAAGAAGGGAGAAAACGATCCAACTGGAATTCTTCCCTAGGAACCTTCTTGGATTCACACCAAGACACAAAACTTTCCCCAAATATGGTGGTAATGTTTTGACGTTACTTCTTTTCTGACTGAAGAAGAGTAGGGAAGACCTCACTGGAACTACCCTTCCGGGCTGGGATCCGACGTTCAATCTCCAGGTCGTCAATGGAAACCGCGGTAAGTCTTGGAACACACACGGCCCCTGCTATAACAGATCCTCTTGCAGAGGAAGAGGTCAGGGATCTCCTATTAGTAAATTACTGAAGATCCGGATACCAGCCCTCCTTGACCAGTCTGGAACAAGGAGGATCATTTGAACTCTTGTTCTTCTTATAATCTTTAACATCTTTGGAAAGAGTGAAAGTGGAGGGAACACATAGACCGACCGAAACACCCATGGTGTCACTAGGGCGTCCACCTCTATCGCTTGAGGGGACCCCCGACCCGTAACAAAATTTCTGAAGTTTCTTGTCGAGGCGAGACGCCATCTTGTCTATTTGCTGAATTCTCCAAAGACTTATCACTTCTGTGAAAACTGCTTGATGAAGACTCAACCCTCCTGAACGGAGAACGTGTCCGCCGAGGCAGTCTGCTTCCCAGTTGTCCACTCTTGGAACGAACATTGCTGATAGAGCGCGTAAATGTTTTCGTCGCCCAGCGGAAAATCTCTCTGGCTTCTGCCATTTCTTCTCCGGTTTTTGTCTGTAGAAAACCGTCATAAACGGCCCTTAACTCTAGACCGTTAATGGGGCGACAAGTATCCTAACATGACACTTGTCCTCAGTGAGAATTGCGCCGCTACCACAGGAGTAACATACTGGTCTTGAAACCATGATTATCCCAGGTGGGAACCGGACCACTAGTCCAACAGGTCCCGCTAAATACTCAGGCTTTGAACCTGCCCACTGAATGGCCTCATAGGCCCCAACCATCTTTTTCAGCAACTGAATGTATCGACTGATTGACACCGTTGCAGGTCTGCCAGACTCTGAATTCTCAGAGCTTCCCCTTTTTTTTTTTTTGGAAGCAAATAAACTCTTCTCAGTATTGCCTCTAATAATATTGCCCAAGCCGATCACCGCGTCGTTGGGACCAACAGGGATTCTGGCAAGTCCTGTTGTTGAAGAACTGTCAAGGAGAAAACAACGTTTCGCACCATTTGGCTTCTTGATCTCTCCGTAATTCGGAGAGCGATCCAGTACAGAATAAATATGACTCCTTACTATCGAAGGAAAACCATCATACCGCCATCACCCTGGTGAAATGGTAACAACAATCCTGAATCGCAAACCTCAGGTAAGCCTAAAGCGGAAGAAACCGTAATTAGACCTCCTTATTCCACTTTCAGAGTGGAGAACCCTGCCATGAGAGATTCCCTCATGAAGTTTAAGTAGGAAAATTGGGATTTGTCTGACCGAGTCGTCCGGCCTCGGGAGCACGAAAAAGCTTGAACAACAGCTTCTTCTTTTTTTCTTTTTTTTTATGACCGGAACAGCAGGACAATGACCTGATCCAGACACAACTCTTGTATTGCATCACATACTACCTCCCTATCATGAGGAGGATCGGTAAGGTTGATTTGAAAAAATCAGTGAGGGGAACGTCTGGAACTCCCGTATGTCCCCCTAGGGACTCTATCCTTAACTCACTGGCCCATGTCCTTTCCAGGACTGACGAGTTTTAGACGAGGTCCCACCTGTGTGGGCCCCCGCAAGATAGACCCAACGTCCCACAGTGGACGTGGCAAAAATAATGGATGATTTCTGCTCCTGTGAACCTGAAAAGGCAGCTGACCTCTTACCTTTTTTACCTTCCTTTACCTGCAAAGAAAGGGGAATCCTTATCTATTCGGTCGAAATGACTGCATCCTACAACAATGTGTCACCAACCGTTGTGAGGGAACATAGGGCAAGTAGGTAGACTTACTCGTGGCACCTGTCGAGAGCATATTAACAAGACCATCACCAACCAGGCTTCACCTTCATGGGGAAGAGACTCCACTTCTTTTCGGATTCAGCATCTCTTTGGTGAATCCACAACGCCCTCCTAGCCGAGACCGCCATGGAAGTGGCCCGCGCACCCAAGAGACCCATCCCTTGTAGTCGCAGGGCAGTATGTTGCAATGTTCTAGACATGACCCAACTTAAGGAGTATCACATCTCTCCTCAGGGTAATTATATCGGATGACCAAGTAACCGACCATTTCTGAATACAAGCACTCCCCCCTGCGCATGCAATGCAAGTATAATCAAAGCATATAATTAAAATATCACTTAGCTTCCTGTAAACGATCCTTTGTGACAGGGCCCCGTGCAGAACAGGGGTTGACTCTCACTTTATTCGATCCATGGCGGGAAAAGAATAAACACTCGGACTCCTCGTGATGATTTGAAACCATCTTGTCATGGCTGACCTAGAGTTATTCAACAGAGCGACCAGCACATGAGAAGGAAAAGTTTACTTCAGCATTAATTTTACATTTTTGTATAAATAATAAGAATTTACTCACCGGTAATTCTATTTCTCGTAGTCCGTAGTGGATGCTGGGACTCCGTAAGGACCATAGGGAATAGCGGCTCCGCAGGAGACTGGGCATAACTATAAAGAAAGCTTTAGGTCTAACTGGTGTGCACTGGCTCCTCCCACTATGACCCTCCTCCAGACTTCAGTTAGGATACTGTGCCCGGAAGAGCTGACACAATAAGGAAGGATTTTGAATCCCGGGTAAGACTCATACCAGCCACACCAATCACACCGTATAACTCGTGATACAATACCCAGTTAACAGTATGATAACAACTGAGCCTCTCAACAGATGGCTCAACAATAACCCTTTAGTTAAGCAATAACTATGTACAAGTATTGCAGACAATCCGCACTTGGGATGGGCGCCCAGCATCCACTACGGACTACGAGAAATAGAATTACCGGTGAGTAAATTCTTATTTTCTCTGACGTCCTATGTGGATGCTGGGACTCCGTAAGGACCATGGGGATTATACCAAAGCTCCCAAACGGGCGGGAGAGTGCGGATGACTCTGCAGCACCGAATGAGCAAACTCCAGGTCCTCCTCAGCCAGGGTGTCAAACTTGTAGAATTTAGCAAACGTGTTTGACCCCGACCAAGTAGCTGCTCGGCAAAGTTGAAGAGCCGAGACCCCTCGGGCAGCCGCCCAAGAAGAGCCCACCTTCCTCGTGGAATGGGCTTTCACTGATTTAGGATGCGGCAGTCCAGCCGCAGAATGTGCAAGCTGAATCGTACTACAGATCCAGCGAGCAATAGTCTGCTTTGAAGCAGGTGCACCCAACTTATTGGGCGCATACAGGATAAAGAGCGAGTCAGTCTTTCTGACTCCAGCTGTCCTGGAAACATAGATTTTCAGGGCCCTGACTACGTCCAACAACTTGGAAGCCTCCAAGTCTTTTGTAGCCGCAGGCACCACGATAAGTTGGTTCAGATGAAAAGCTGATACCACTTTAGGGAGAAACTGGGGACGAGTCCTCAATTCTGCCCTATCCATATGGAAAATCAGATAAGGGCTTTTACATGACAAAGCCGCCAATTCTGATACACGCCTGGCCGAAGCCAAGGCCAACAACATGACCACTTTCCACGTGAGATATTTCAAATCCACGGTTTTCAGTGGCTCAAACCAATGTGACTTTAGGAAATCCAACACCACGTTGAGATCCCAAGGTGCCACTGGAGGCACAAAAGGGGGCTGAATATGCAGCACTCCCTTAACAAAAGTTTGAACTTCAGGTAGTGAAGCCAGTTCTCTCTGGAAGAAAATCGATAGAGCCGAAATCTGGACCTTAATGGAACCCAAGTTAAGGCCCATAGTCACCCCTGACTGTAGGAAGTGCAGGAAACGGCCCAGCTGAAATTCCTCCGTTGGGGCCTTCCTGGCCTCACACCACGCAACATATTTTCGCCATATGCGGTGATAATGGTTTGCGGTTACTTCTTTCCTAGCTTTAATCAGCGTAGGAATGACTTCCTCCGGAATGCCCTTTTCCTTCAGGATCCGGTGTTCAACCGCCATGCCGTCAAACGCAGCCACGGTAAGTCTTGGAACAGACAGGGCCCCTGCTGCAGCAGGTCTTGTCTGAGCGGTAGAGGCCATGGGTCCTCTGAGATCATTTCTTGAAGTTCCGGGTACCAAGCTCTTCTTGGCCAATCCGGAACAATGAGTATAGTTCTTACTCCTCTTCTCCGTATTATCCTCAGTACCTTTGGTATGAGAGGAAGAGGAGGGAACATATAAACCGACCGGTACACCCACGGTGTCACTAGAGCGTCCACAGCTATCGCCTGCGGGTCTCTTGACCTGGCGCAATACTTTTCTAGCTTTTTGTTTAGGCGGGACGCCATCATGTCCACCTGTGGCCTTTCCCAACGGTTTACAATCAGTTGGAAGACTTCTGGATGAAGTCCCCACTCTCCCGGGTGGAGGTCGTGCCTGCTGAGGAAGTCTGCTTCCCAGTTGTCCACTCCCGGAATGAACACTGCTGACAGTGCTAACACGTGATTTTCCACCCATCGGAGAATCCTTGTGGCTTCTGCCATCGCCGTCCTGCTTCTCGTGCCGCCCTGTCGGTTTACATGGGCGACCGCCGTGATGTTGTCTGACCGGATCAGTACCGGCTGGTTTTGAAGCAGGGGTTTTGCCTGACTTAGGGCATTGTAAATGGCCCTTAGTTCCAGAATATTTATGTGCAGGGAAGTCTCCTGACTTGACCATAGTCCTTGGAAGTTTCTTCCCTGTGTGACTGCCCCCCAGCCTCAAAGGCTGGCATCTGTGGTCACCAGGACCCAGTCCTGTATGCCGAATCTGCGGCCCTCCTGAAGATGAGCACTCTGCAGCCACCACAGCAGAGACACCCTTGTCCTTGGAGACAGGGTTATCAGCCGATGCATCTAAAGATGCGATCCGGACCACTTGTCCAACAGGTCCCACTGAAAGGTTCTTGCATGGAACCTGCCGAATGGAATTGCTTCGTAGGAAGCTACCATCTTTCCCAGGATCCGCGTGCAGTGATGCACCGACACCTGTTTTGGTTTTAGGAGGCCTCTGACTAGAGATGACAGCTCCTTGGCCTTCTCCTCCGGGAGAAACACTTTTTTCTGTTCTGTGTCCAGAACCATCCCCAGGAACAGTAGACGTGTCGTAGGGACCAGCTGCGACTTTGGAATGTTTAGAATCCAGCCGTGCTGTTGTAGCACCTTCCGAGATAGTGCTACCCCGACCAACAACTGCTCTCTGGACCTCGCCTTTATCAGGAGATCGTCCAAGTACGGGATAATTAAAACTCCCTTCTTTCGAAGGAGTATCATCATTTCGGCCATTACCTTGGTAAAGACCCTCGGAGCCGTGGATAGACCGAACGGCAACGTCTGGAATTGGTAATGACAATCCTGTACCACAAATCTGAGGTACTCCTGGTGAGGATGGTAAATGGGGACATGCAGGTAAGCATCCTTGATGTCCAGTGATACCATGTAATCCCCCTCGTCCAGGCTTGCAATAACCGCCCTGAGCGATTCCATCTTGAACTTGAATTTTTTTTTATATATGTGTTCAAGGATTTCAATTTAAAATGGGTCTCACCGAACCGTCCGGTTTCGGTACCACAAACATTGTGGAATAGTAACCCCGTCCTTGTTGAAGTAGGGGTACCTTTACTATCACCTGTTGTGAATACAGCTTGTGAAGTGCCTGTAACACTGCCTCCCTGCCTGAGGGAGTGGTTGGCAAGGCAGATTTGAGGAAACGGCGGGGGGGAGACGTCTCGAATTCCAGCTTGTACCCCTGAGATACTATCTGAAAAATCCAGGGATCCACCCGTGAGCGAGCCCACTGATTGCTGAAATATTTGAGACGGGCCCCCACCGTACCTGGCTCCGCCTGTGGAGCCCCAGCGTCATGCTGTGGACTTAGAGGAAGCAGGGGAGGACTTTTGCTCCTGGGAACTGGCTGTATGCTGCAGCTTTTTTCCCCTACCTCTGCCTCTGGGCAGAAAGGACGCGCCTTTAACCCGCTTGCCCCTATTGGGCCGAAAGGACTGTACCTGATAATACGGTGCTTTCTTTGGCTGTGAGGGAACATGGGGTAAAAATGTAGACTTCCCAGCTGTTGCTGTGGAAACGAGGTCCGAGAGACCATCCCCGAACAACTCCTCACCCTTATATGGCAGAACTTCCATGTGTCGTTTGGAATCTGCATCTCCTGTCCACTGCCGAGTTCATAACCCTCTCCTGGCAGAAATGGACATTGCACTAATTTTGGATGCCAGCCGGCAAATATCCCTCTGTGCATCCCTCATGTATAAAAGTGCGTCTTTTATATGCTTTACGGTTAGCAATATAGTGTCCCTGTCTAGGGTATCTATATTTTCTGACAGGGAATCTGACCATGCAGCTGCAGCACTGCACATCCATGCTGAAGCAATAGCTGGTCTCAGTATAACACCTGTGTGTGTATATATAGATTTCAGGATAGCCTCCTGCTTTCTATCAGCAGATTCCTTCAGGGCGGCCGTATCCGGAGACGGTAGTGCCACCTTCTTTGACAAGCGTGTGAGCGCTTTATCCACTCTAGGGGATGTTTCCCAACGTGACCTATCCTCTGGTGGGAAAGGGTACGCCATTAGTAACCTCTTAGAAATTACCAGCTTCTTATCAGGGGAAGCCCACGCTTCTTCACACACTTCATTTAACTCCTCAGATGGAGGAAAAGCTACTGGTAGTTTTTTCTCTCCAGACATAATACCCTTTTTTGTGGTACCGGGGGTAACATCAGAAATGTGCAACACATTTTTCATTGCCTCAATCATGTAACGTGTGGCCCTACTGGAAGTTACATTAGTCTCATCGTCGTCGACACTGGAGTCAGTATCCGTGTCGACATCTGTGTCTGCCATCTGAGGTAGCGGGCGTTTTAGAGCCCCTGATGGCTTTTGAGACGCCTGGGCAGGCACAGGCTGAGAAGCCGGCTGTCCCACATTAGGTATGTCGTCAAACCTTTTATGCAAGGAGTCGACACTGTCGCGTAATTCCTTCCACAGCACCATCCACTCAGGTGTCGACCCCGCAGGGGGTGACATCACATTTACAGGCATCTGCTCTGCCTCCTCATCAAACATGTCGACATAGCCGTACCGACACACCGCAAACACACAGGGAATGCTCTGACAGAGGACAGGACCCCACAAAGCCCTTTGGGGAGACAGAGAGAGAGTATGCCAGCATACACCAGAGCGCTATATAACACAGGGTTCCCACTATAAATGAGTGTTTTCCCTTATAGCTGCTTTTTATATATCTATATATATATCTATATATATACTAGGTGATTCATCGCGCCCTACGGGCGCTCTTCACACCGTCGTTAGGGGCTACGCCCCGTTAACCTCTGCACGCCTTTGAACATACGCAGGGCGGTAGATAACAGAATCAGAAACGCAGGGCAGTATAGAGGGCATATAGAAATGGGTTCCGGTTGAGATAAGATAGAGAGGCATAGGGGGAGAGAAAGGGAATGTACAGAAACGCTGTGCGATCGGTAAAGGATAGGGAGAGGCAGGGTGGTAGGGAGAGGATAAAGAGAGGGAAGGTGTTAGACAGAAAATACCGTTGCAAGGGGCTACGAGCCATTATCCCCTGCACGGGCTTCAGCTGTGCTATAATTGTTATTATATGGAGTATTACCTGTTTTTTTTTTTATGGCAGTGGGTAAATATTGTAAGGGGGGAGGGCGTGCAATTGTCAAGGGGGCGTAGGCCTTTGTGAGGGCGTGCAGAGTGGCCGCAGGGCACAATGAATAACATAGTGTAGAGTGTAGTATATATTGCTAGTGTCTGCATTATGAAGTACCAGATGAGTAACAGCAATGCACTGTAGATAAGATACGAAGGTGCTGTGGCCACAGGTAGCAGAGCCGCTTATACACACAATGGCCACAGGTAGCAGAGCCGCTTATACACTCAATACCCACAGGTAGCAGAACCGCTTATACACACAATGGCCACAGGTAGCAGAGCCGCTTATACACACAGTGGCCACAGGTAGCAGAGCCGCTTATACACACAATACCCACAGGGGGCAGAGGCGCTTATACACACAGTGCCCACAGATAGCAGAGCCGCTTATACACACAATACCCACAGGTAGCAGAACCGCTTATACACACAATACCCACAGGTAGCAGAACCGCTTATACACACAATACCCACAGGGGCAGAGGCGCTTATACACACAGTGCCCACAGGTAGCAGAGGGGCTTATACACACAATGGGCACAGGTAGCAGAGCCACATGTACACACATTACCCACAGGTAGCAGAACCGCTTATACACACAATACCCACAGGGGGCAGAGACGCTTATACACACAGTGCCCACAGCTAGCTGAGCCGCTTATACACACAATACCCCCAGGTAGCAGAGGCGCTTATACACAGTGCCCACAGGTAGCAGAGGTGCTTATACACACAATGGGCACAGGTAGCAGAGCCACGTGTACACACAATACCCACAGGTAGCAGAGCGGCGTATACACACAATACCCACAGGTAGCAAAGCCACTTATACACACAGTGACCACAGGTAGCAGAGCCGCTTATACACACAGTGTGCACAGGTAGCAGCGCCACTTATACACAATGGGCACAGGTAGCAGTGTTGCTTATACACATAATGGCCACAGTATTAGTGTTTCTAATTAATCCAATGTCCATTGGTAGCAACTATACTCACAAAAGTTTGGGGGGTTTGGAAAGGGGGTGGGTTCAGTGAGGTTCCTATCCGTGGGAATCACTTGTAGCGGCTGTGGATGGTGATTCGAGGTGCTACGTGTGGTGGAGGGTTGGTGTGGGAGGGGGTCCAGAGGTGTTGTGGGTGGCGGAGGGGTGGGTGCAGGGGCATGGATGGCGTAAAGGGTGCAGAGGTCCTGTGGGTGGGGGAGGGGGAGGTGTAGAGGGGGCGCGGATGGGGAGTGTAGTTGCTGTTGGTGGGGGAGGGGTGGGTGCGGGGGATTGTGGATGAAGGAGGGGGTATGGAGGTGATGTGTGTGTGGGAGGGGCGATGTAGGGGTGTGCGTTTGGAGGTGCAGGGGGGGTGAGCTTAGGTGATGGGTTTCAGAAGTGCTGTGGGTGGGGGAGGTGTGGGATGGCACGGATGGGGGATGTAGATGTTGTGGATGGGGGAGGGGTGGATGCGGGGGAGCTGTGGATGGGGGAGGGAGTCCGGAGGTGGTTCGGGTGGTGGTCCAGAGGTGTTGCGGGTGGGGGAGGGGCAGGTGTGGGAGGTCCGCAGATGTGGAGGGTGCCTGTAGATAATGCGGGCGGGTAGGTGCTGTGGTGGTGGCGGGGGTGTTGCGGGTGGGGTACGTGATCTGGATGGGGTAGGTGATGTGGATGTGCGGTAGCTAGGGGAGGGGCGGGTGCGGGGATGGCACGGATGGGGGAGGGGGTCCGTGGGCTCTGTGGATGAGTGAGTGGTGGGTGTGGGGTTACGGCGGTTGTGGTGGGCCAGGTGTGCTGCTGCAGTGGGTGGGGGAGGGTGCCGGTGCAGGGATACCGCAGTTGGGGTAGGGCGGATGGTGCAGCTGCGGCGGGTAGTGGAGGGGCAGGGGAGGGGGTGCGGCGGTGGGGAAGGGGCGGGTGTGAGGATGCTGCGGGTGGGGTGTGGATGGGGTCTGTAGATGCTGGTGGTGGAGGGGCAGGTGCAGGAGGGGTGGGTGCAGGATGGGGCAGTTGCGGTGGTGGTGCGGGTTGGGTGAAGGGTGCAGCAGGGGGGAGAGGTGGGTATGGGGGAGGGGCAGGGTTGCAGCGGGTGGGGGAGGGGCGGGGGGTGCTGCAGGTGTTGGAGCTACAGGTGGGGGCGTGAGTGCCGCGGGTGGGAGCGGATGTGGGGGATGCCTTGGGATTCCCGCAGGGGGGGCCAGCGGGTGTTGGTGCTGTGGGTGGGGGAGGGGGCAGAGTGCCACGGGTGTTGGTGCTGCGGGTGGGGGAGGGGGTGGAGTGCCACGGGTGGTGGGTGGATGCAGTGGGTGTCGCGGGTAGGTGGCGCGGGTGTTGGTGCTGCGGGTGGGAGTGCCGCAGGTGGGGGGCGAATGCGGTTGGTTGCCTCGGGTGTTGGTGCTACGGGTGGGGGAGGGGGCAGGAGTTCCGCGGGTGGGTGGCGCGGGTGTTTGTGCTCTGGGTGGGGGAGGGGACGGGAGTGCCGCGGGTGGTGGGGGGATGCAGCAGGTGTTTGTGCTACGGGTGGGGGCGGGAGCAGTGGCGCCACAACGTGGGTGCGGGGGGTGCGGGCCGCACCCGGGTGTTACCCTCTGAGAGGTGACACCAAAGTGCCGGCTCCTGTCACAGTCCAGAAGCCAGCACTGCAGATTCAGCAGTGTCCGGGTGAAGGCCGTATGCCCTGACCCACAATGTGCCGAAAACGGGGGTCGGGACGCGAAGCCACGCCCCTTCCGTGAAGCCACGCCCCCTTTTCACCCGCGACCGCGGGTAAGTGGCGGGTGGGAGAGGGAGCGAGAGCAGCTGCCAGTGCTCAGCATGTCCCCCTGAACTCTGCAGCAGCCGCTAGTCTGTGAGGCGGGTAGTGTGAGTTCCGCTCACAGTCAGCGGCTGCGGTGTCACCAGAGAGAGTGTACGGGGAGAAGGGAGACAGGGGACTGGGCGGAGATGGGGAGGGGACTGGGCGGAGAGAGGGAGGGGACTGTTCCTGGCCAGATCTGTGCCTGTGACTCCGCCCAGCGTTACGGGCACAGAGTCACAGACTTGAGCAAATATATAGGAGATATATATATATCCTGCGCCTAAATTTAGTGCCCCCCCTCTCTTTTTTACCCTTCTGTAGGTTTCAGACTGCAGGGGAGAGCCAGGGAGCTTCCTTCCAGTGGAGCTGTGAGGGAAAAATGGCGCCAGTGTGCTGAGGGAGATGGCCTCGCCCCTTTTCCGGCGGACTTCTCCCGCTTTTTCTGGAATACTGGCAGGGGTATTTTTACATCTATATAGCCTCTAGGACTATATATGATGTAGATTTGCCAGCCAAGGTGTCATATATTGCCCTCAGGGCGCCCCCCCCCAGCGCCCTGCACCCATCAGTGACCGGAGTGTGAGGTGTACATGAGAAGCAATGGTGCACAGCTGCAGTGCTGTGCGCTACCTTGGTGAAGACCGAAGTCTTCTGCCGCCGATTTTCCGGACCTCTTCTTGCTTCTGGCTCTGTAAGGGGGACGGCGGCGCGGCTCCGGGAACGAACACCAAGGCCAGTTCCATGCGGTCGATCCCTCTGGAGCTAATGGTGTCCAGTAGCCTAAGAAGCCCAAACTACCACCTGTTAGGTAGGTTCGCTTCTTCTCCCCTTAGTCCCTCGTTGCAGTGAGTCTGTTGCCAGCAGATCTCACTGTAAAATAAAAAACCTAAATATACTTTCTTTCTAGGAGCTCAGGAGAGCCCTTAGTGTGCATCCAGCTCAGCCGGGCACAAGATTCTAACTGAAGTCTGGAGGAGGGTCATAGTGGGAGGAGCCAGTGCACACCAGTTAGACCTAAAGCTTTCTTTATAGTTGTGCCCAGTCTCTTGCGGAGCCGCTATTCCCCATGGTCCTTACGGAGTCCCAGCATCCACTTAGGACGTCAGAGAAATACACATTTAAATACACATATACACACGTATATCTATATATACATATCTCATATATATATATATTTTTTTGTCAGGAACAACAGGGTCCCTAGTGACATTAATGCGTGCTTAATGTGTATGAACATGTACTGAATGCTGATGTTGTGAATCTAATCAGGAAACATTATGGTCGACATAAGACATAGGGGTAAATTTTAGAGATGAGCGGGTTCGGTTCCTCGGAATCCGAACCCGCCCGAACTTCAGCTTTTTTTACACAGATCCGAGCGACTCGGATCTTCCCGCCTTGCTCGGTTAACCCGAGCGCGCCCGAACGTCATCATGACGCTGTCGGATTCTCGCGAGGCTCGGATTCTATCGCGAGACTCGGATTCTATATAAGGAGCCGCGCGTCGCCGCCATTTTCACACGTGCATTGAGATTGATAGGGAGAGGACGTGGCTGGCGTCCTCTCCATTTAGATTAGAAGAGAGAGAGTGAGATTGAGACAGAGACACTTGATTTACTGGAGCTTAGGAGTACTAGAGAGTGCAGAGTTTACTAGTGACTGACCACTGACCAGTGACCACCAGTGCAGTTTTATTTAATATAATCCGTTCTCTGCCTGAAAAAAACGATACACAGTGACTCAGTCACATACCATATCTGTGCTCAGCCCAGTGTGCTGCATCATCTATGTATAATATCTGACTGTGCTCACACAGCTTAATTGTGGGGGAGACTGGGGAGCAGTTATAGGTTATAGCAGGAGCCAGGAGTACATATTATTAAAATTAAACAGTGCACACTTTTGCTGCAGGAGTGCCACTGCCAGTGTGACTGACCAGTGACCTGACCACACTGACCACCAGTATAGTATACTATATTGTGATTGCCTGAAAAAGTTAAACACTCGTCGTGTGACTTGTGTGGTGTTTTTTTATTCTATAAAAAACTCATTCTGCTGACAGTGTCCAGCAGGTCCGTCATTATATAATATATACCTGTCCGGCTGCAGTAGTGATATATATATATTTTTTATATCATTATTTATCATCCAGTCGCAGCAGACACAGTACGGTAGTTCACGGCTGTAGCTACCTCTGTGTCGGCACTCGGCAGTCCATCCATAATTGTATACCACCTACCCGTGGTTTTTTTTTTCTTTCTTCTTTATACATACTACATCTCATTATCATCCAGTCTATATTAGCAGCAGACACAGTACAGTACGGTAGTCCACGGCTGTAGCTACCTCTGTGTCGGCACTCGGCAGTCCATCCATAATTGTATACCACCTACCCGTGGTTTTTTTTTTCTTCTTTATACATACTACATCTCATTATCATCCAGTCTATATTAGCAGCAGACACAGTACAGTACGGTAGTCCACGGCTGTAGCTACCTCTGTGTCGGCACTCGGCAGTCCATCCATAATTGTATACCACCTACCCGTGGTTTTTTTTTCTTTCTTCTTTATACATACTACATCTCATTATCAACCAGTCTATATTAGCAGCAGACACAGTACAGTACGGTAGTCCACGGCTGTAGCTACCTCTGTGTCGGCACTCGGCAGTCCGTCCATAATTGTATACCACCTACCCGTGGTTTTTTTTTCTTTCTTCTTTATACATACTACATCTCATTATCATCCAGTCTATATTAGCAGCAGACACAGTACAGTACGGTAGTCCACGGCTGTAGCTACCTCTGTGTCGGCACTCGGCAGTCCGTCCATAATTGTATACCACCTACCCGTGTTTTTTTTTTCTTTCTTCTTTATACATACTACATCTCATTATCATCCAGTCTATATTAGCAGCAGACACAGTACAGTACGGTAGTCCACGGCTGTAGCTACCTCTGTGTCGGCACTCGGCAGTCCATCCATAATTGTATACCACCTACCCGTGGTTTTTTTTTCTTCTTTATACATACTACATCTCATTATCATCCAGTCTATATTAGCAGCAGAAACAGTACAGTACGGTAGTCCACGGCTGTAGCTACCTCTGTGTCGGCACTCGGCAGTCCATCCATAATTGTATACCACCTACCCGTGGGTTTTTTTTCTTTCTTCTTTATACATACTACATCTCATTATCATCCAGTCTATATTAGCAGCAGACACAGTACAGTACGGTAGTCCACGGCTGTAGCTACCTCTGTGTCGGCACTCGGCAGTCCGTCCATAATTGTATACCACCTACCCGTGGTTTTTTTTTCTTTCTTCTTTATACATACATACTACATCTCATTATCAACCAGTCTATATTAGCAGCAGACACAGTACAGTACGGTAGTCCACGGCTGTAGCTACCTCTGTGTCGGCACTCGGCAGTCCATCCATAATTGTATACCACCTACCCGTGGTTTTTTTTTTCTTCTTTATACATACTACATCTCATTATCATCCAGTCTATATTAGCAGCAGACACAGTACAGTACGGTAGTCCACGGCTGTAGCTACCTCTGTGCCGGCACTCGGCAGTCCGTCCATAATTGTATACCACCTACCCGTGGTTTTTTTTTCTTTCTTCTTTATACATACATACTACATCTCTTTATCAACCAGTCTATATTAGCAGCAGACACAGTACAGTACGGTAGTCCACGGCTGTAGCTACCTCTGTGTCGGCACTCGGCAGTCCATCCATAATTGTATACTAGTATCCATCCATCTCCATTGTTTACCTGAGGTGCCTTTTAGTTGTGCCTATTAAAATATGGAGAACAAAAATGTTGAGGTTCCAAAATTAGGGAAAGATCAAGATCCACTTCCACCTCGTGCTGAAGCTGCTGCCACTAGTCATGGCCGAGACGATGAAATGCCAGCAACGTCGTCTGCCAAGGCCGATGCCCAATGTCATAGTACAGAGCATGTCAAATCCAAAACACCAAATATCAGTAAAAAAAGGACTCCAAAACCTAAAATAAAATTGTCAGAGGAGAAGCGTAAACTTGCCAATATGCCATTTACCACACGGAGTGGCAAGGAACGGCTGAGGCCCTGGCCTATGTTCATGGCTAGTGGTTCAGCTTCACATGAGGATGGGAGCACTCAGCCTCTCGCTAGAAAAATGAAAAGACTCAAGCTGGAAAAAGCACAGCAAAGAACTGTGCGTTCTTCGAAATCCCAAATCCACAAGGAGAGTCCAATTGTGTTGGGTGCGATGCCTGACCTTCCCAACACTGGACGTGAAGAGCATGCGCCTTCCACCATTTGCACGCCCCCTGCAAGTGCTGGAAGGAGCACCCGCAGTCCAGTTCCTGATAGTCAGATTGAAGATGTCAGTGTTGAAGTACACCAGGATGAGGAGGATATGGGTGTTGCTGGCGCTGGGGAGGAAATTGACCAGGAGGATTCTGATGGTGAGGTGGTTTGTTTAAGTCAGGCACCCGGGGAGACACCTGTTGTCCGTGGGAGAAATATGGCCGTTGACATGCCTGGTGAAAATACCAAAAAAATCAGCTCTTCGGTGTGGAAGTATTTCACCAGAAATGCGGACAACATTTGTCAAGCCGTGTGTTCCCTTTGTCAAGCTGTAATAAGTAGGGGTAAGGACGTTAACCACCTCGGAACATCCTCCCTTATACGTCACCTGCAGCGTATTCATAATAAGTCAGTGACAAGTTCAAAAACTTTGGCCGACAGCGGAAGCAGTCCACTGACCAGTAAATCCCTTCCTCTTGTAACCAAGCTCACGCAAACCACCCCACCAACTCCCTCAGTGTCAATTTCCTCCTTCCCCAGGAATGCCAATAGTCCTGCAGGCCATGTCACTGGCAATTCTGATGATTCCTCTCCTGCCTGGGATTCCTCCGATGCATCCTTGCGTGTAACGCCTACTGCTGCTGGCGCTGCTGTTGTTGCTGCTGGGAGTCGATGGTCATCCCAGAGGGGAAGTCGTAAGCCCACTTGTACTACTTCCAGTAAGCAATTGACTGTTCAACAGTCCTTTGCGAGGAAGATGAAATATCACAGCAGTCATCCTACTGCAAAGCGGATAACTGAGGCCTTGGCATCCTGGGTGGTGAGAAACGTGGTTCCGGTATCCATCATTACTGCAGAGCCAACTAGAGACTTGTTGGAGGTACTGTGTCCCCGGTACCAAATACCATCTAGGTTCCATTTCTCTAGGCAGGCGATACCGAAAATGTACACAGACCTCAGAAAAAGAGTCACCAGTGTCCTAAAAAATGCAGCTGTACCCAATGTCCACTTAACCACGGACATGTGGACAAGTGGAGCAGGGCAGGGTCAGGACTATATGACTGTGACAGCCCACTGGGTAGATGTATGGACTCCCGCCGCAAGAATAGCAGCGGCGGCACCAGTAGCAGCATCTCGCAAACGCCAACTCTTTCCTAGGCAGGCTACGCTTTGTATCACCGGTTTCCAGAATACGCACACAGCTGAAAACCTCTTACGGCAACTGAGGAAGATCATCGCGGAATGGCTTACCCCAATTGGACTCTCCTGTGGATTTGTGGCATCGGACAACGCCAGCAATATTGTGTGTGCATTAAATATGGGCAAATTCCAGCACGTCCCATGTTTTGCACATACCTTGAATTTGGTGGTGCAGAATTTTAAAAAAAACGACAGGGGCGTGCAAGAGATGCTGTCGGTGGCCAGAAGAATTGCGGGACACTTTCGGCGTACAGGCACCACGTACAGAAGACTGGAGCACCACCAAAAACTACTGAACCTGCCCTGCCATCATCTGAAGCAAGAAGTGGTAACGAGGTGGAATTCAACCCTCTATATGCTTCAGAGGTTGGAGGAGCAGCAAAAGGCCATTCAAGCCTATACAATTGAGCACGATATAGGAGGTGGAATGCACCTGTCTCAAGCGCAGTGGAGAATGATTTCAACGTTGTGCAAGGTTCTGATGCCCTTTGAACTTGCCACACGTGAAGTCAGTTCAGACACTGCCAGCCTGAGTCAGGTCATTCCCCTCATCAGGCTTTTGCAGAAGAAGCTGGAGACATTGAAGGAGGAGCTAACACGGAGCGATTCCGCTAGGCATGTGGGACTTGTGGATGGAGCCCTTAATTCGCTTAACAAGGATTCACGGGTGGTCAATCTGTTGAAATCAGAGCACTACATTTTGGCCACCATGCTCGATCCTAGATTTAAAGCCTACCTTGGATCTCTCTTTCCGGCAGACACAAGTCTGCTGGGGTTGAAAGACCTGCTGGTGATAAAATTGTCAAGTCAAGCGGAACGCGACCTGTCAACATCTCCTCCTTCACATTCTCCCGCAACTGGGGGTGCGAGGAAAAGGCTCAGAATTCCGAGCCCACCCGCTGGCGGTGATGCAGGGCAGTCTGGAGCGACTGCTGATGCTGACATCTGGTCCGGACTGAAGGACCTGACAACGATTACGGACATGTCGTCTACTGTCACTGCATATGATTCTCTCAACATTGAAAGAATGGTGGAGGATTATATGAGTGACCGCATCCAAGTAGGCACGTCACACAGTCCGTACTTATACTGGCAGGAAAAAGAGGCAATTTGGAGGCCCTTGCACAAACTGGCTTTATTCTACCTAAGTTGCCCTCCCACAAGTGTGTACTCCGAAAGAGTGTTTAGTGCCGCCGCTCACCTTGTCAGCAATCGGCGTACGAGGTTACATCCAGAAAATGTGGAGAAGATGATGTTCATTAAAATGAATTATAATCAATTCCTCCGCGGAGACATTGACCAGCAGCAATTGCCTCCACAAAGTACACAGGGAGCTGAGATGGTGGATTCCAGTGGGGACGAATTGATAATCTGTGAGGAGGGGGATGTACACGGTGATATATCGGAGGATGATGATGAGGTGGACATCTTGCCTCTGTAGAGCCAGTTTGTGCAAGGAGAGATTAATTGCTTCTTTTTTGGGGGGGGTCCAAACCAACCCGTCATATCAGTCACAGTCGTGTGGCAGACCCTGTCACTGAAATGATGGGTTGGTTAAAGTGTGCATGTCCTGTTTTGTTTATACAACATAAGGGTGGGTGGGAGGGCCCAAGGACAATTCCATCTTGCACCTCTTTTTTCTTTTATTTTTCTTTGCGTCATGTGCTGTTTGGGGAGGGTTTTTTGGAAGGGCCATCCTGCGTGACACTGCAGTGCCACTCCTAGATGGGCCCGGTGTTTGTGTCGGCCACTAGGGTCGCTTATCTTACTCACACAGTCAGCTACCTCATTGCGCCTCTTTTTTTCTTTGCGTCATGTGCTGTTTGGGGAGGGTTTTTTGGAAGGGACATCCTGCGTGACACTGCAGTGCCACTCCTAGATGGGCCCGGTGTTTGTGTCGGCCACTAGGGTCGCTTATCTTACTCACACAGTCAGCTACCTCATTGCGCCTCTTTTTTTCTTTGCGTCATGTGCTGTTTGGGGAGGGTTTTTTGGAAGGGACATCCTGCGTGACACTGCAGTGCCACTCCTAGATGGGCCCGGTGTTTGTGTCGGCCACTAGGGTCGCTTATCTTACTCACACAGCTACCTCATTGCGCCTCTTTTTTTCTTTGCGTCATGTGCTGTTTGGGGAGGGTTTTTTGGAAGGGACATCCTGCGTGACACTGCAGTGCCACTCCTAGATGGGCCCGGTGTTTGTGTCGGCCACTAGGGTCGCTTATCTTACTCACACAGCGACCTCGGTGCAAATTTTAGGACTAAAAATAATATTGTGAGGTGTGAGGTATTCAGAATAGACTGAAAATGAGTGGAAATTATGGTTTTTGAGGTTAATAATACTTTGGGATCAAAATGACCCCCAAATTCTATGATTTAAGCTGTTTTTTAGGGTTTTTTGAAAAAAACACCCGAATCCAAAACACACCCGAATCCGACAAAAAAAATTCGGTGAGGTTTTGCCAAAACGCGTTCGAACCCAAAACACGGCCGCGGAACCGAACCCAAAACCAAAACACAAAACCCGAAAAATTTCCGGCGCTCATCTCTAGTAAATTTACTAAGGTCCCGATTTTGACCGAGATGCCGTTTTTTCATCAAAGTGTCATCTCGGTAATTTACTAAGCAATAATCACGGCAGTGATGAGGGCATTCGTAATTTTTTGGAAGTAGTTGTAAAAAAATACAAATGAATACACCATCGGTCAAAACGCGGCTGTTTAAGTATGAATCTCGGTAATTTACTAAGAAGTGCAAAGCAAAAAAAAAATAAAAAAAATTACAACTCGTAAAAAAGTGCTAAAAAAAACAGACCTGCTTTTTTAATCCGTGATTGTATAGGCATGCAGGGATCCATGAGATCCGTGCATGTATATCAGTGGGAAGGGGTGGGAAAGTGGTTATTTTCTTAAAAAAAATTGCGTGGGGTCCCCCCTCCTAAGCATAACCAGCCTCGGGCTCTTTGAGCCGATCCTGGTTGCAGAAATATGGGGGGAAAAATGACAGGGGTTCCCCCATATTTAAGCAACCAGCATCGGGCTCTGCGCCTGGTCCTGGTTCCAAAAATACGGGGGACAAAAAGAGTAGGGGTCCCCCGTATTTTTAAAACCAGCACCGGGCTCCACTAGCTGGACAGATAATGCCACAGCCGGGGGTCACTTTTATATAGTGCCCTGCGGCCGTGGCATCAAAAATCCAACTAGTCACCCCGAGGCTGTCCCCCCCCCATCCAATGGGCTGCGGATGGGGGGGCTGATAGCCTTTTGTGATAATGAAAAGATATTGTTTTTAGTAGCAGTACTACAAGGCCCAGCAAGCCTCCCCCGCATGCTGGTACTTGGAGAACCACAAGTACCAGCATGCGGGGGAGGCTTGCTGCGGGGGAGGCTTGCTGGGCCTTGTAGTACTGCTACTAAAAACAATATCTTTTCATTATCACAAAAGGCTATCAGCCTCCCCATCCGCAGCCCATTGGATGGGGGGGGCAGCCTCGGGCTTCACCCCTGGCCCTTGGGTGGCTAGGGGGGGGGGGGACCCCTTGATTGAAGGGGTCCCCACTCCCCCAGGGTACCCCGGCCAGGGGTGACTAGTTGGATTTTTGATGCCACGGCCGCAGGGCACTATATCAAAGTGACCCCCGGCTGTGGCATTATCTGTCCAGCTAGTGGAGCCCGGTGCTGGTTTTAGAAATACGGGGGACCCCTACTCTTTTTGTCCCCCGTATTTTTGGAAGCAGGACCAGGCGCAGAGCCCGATGCTGGTTGCTTAAATATGGGGGAACCCCTGTCATTTTTCCCCCCATATTTTTGCAACCAGGATCGGCTCAAAGAGCCCGAGGCTGGTTATGCTTAGGAGGGGGGACCCCACGCAATTTTTTGGGGGGATTTACAGTGTTTAATTTAAAAAAAAAAAAAAAAAATGAACCCCAGCACGGATCACACAGACCCGGCCGAGATTCATTGTAAAAAAGTCGGCAGTGTTTTGCTAATCACTGCCGTAAAAAACTGAAAAAAAAAAACGAATGACATCGACATCGGAAAACCCGAAAAGGCTAAATACGGCAGCTTAGTAAATTAGACGTAATCAATTCAAAAAGTTGCAATTTTACACTGTCGATGTCATTCGTGATTGAACTTTGACCTGAAACGGGAAAATACGAATCTTAGTAAATTTACCCCATAGTATTCGTGTCGACAACAGGCAGTAGTAACTGGGCAAAATAACATGTTTGCGACCCCGAGGGGTCTGAGGGAAATATATACATATTTTTAATATTACGCCCCCACAAATATTACTACGTCTGTGCTTGAGCTACAGATCAATGCAACCGTACCATACATATACATATATATATATATATATATATATATATATATATACAGGTATAGCTTTTGTGAATTGCATCACATTATCATGTTAATTTATACCCAGTCATATTAGTTGGTGCCGAGAGGGTCACCCACATACGTCTGTGTCTCCCATATAGTTTTTTCTTTGGAAAAGCATACAACTACTGACATGCTGACACTTAATCTCATGAATCAAGTACCATCAGGAGTCGGCGGTGCCCACAGAGGGATTCCCATAGCCGTTTGTGGCAGAGCACTCACATATGCCGACACACGTGTACTAAACACCCACCGACATTACACTGACTATAATGGGTAGATCCCAGTATCTGACAGGGAAAACACAGAAAACGTTTACCAACTCATTTACCACACGCTCATTATATATAGTGACTTACTTTTGTACATATATTGCACTAAACAACTGTGCCCCCCCCCCCCCTCCCCGTTTTACACTGTGAGCTGTTCATCAGTGTTTTGGTAGGGCCAGCGTCTCTGTGAGGAGAAAATGGCGCTGGATAGAGTTGTGAGGGCTAAGCCACGACCCCTTATTAGCGCGCTTCAGTCCCGCTAGTTTTTCACATTTTTATACTGGCGGGGGTCAGTATACAGTGCATATGCACTGTATACCTCTTTGCCAGGATATATATATATGAGGTATATTGCTGCCCAGGGCGCCCCCCTTGCGCCCTGCACCCTTGTAGTGGCGCTTGTGTGTGGGAGCTATGGCGCACAGCGCGACCGCTGCGCGGTACCTCAGAGACTCTGAAGTTTTCTGCCGTCACTGAAGTTTTCTGTTCTTCTTTTACTCACCCGGCTTCTTTCTTCTGGCTCTGTGAGGGGGGTGACGGCGCGGCTCCAGGAACAAGCAGCTAGGCGAACCAAGTGATCAGACCCTCTGGAGCTAATGGTGTCCAGTAGCCTAAGAAGCAGAGCCTTGAAACTCACAGAAGTAGGTCTGCTTCTCTCCCCTCAGTCCCACGATGCAGGGAGCCTGTAGCCAGCAGTGCTCCCTGAAAATAATAAACCTAACATAAAGTCTTTTCCGAGAAACTCAGTAGAGCTCCCCTGTGTGTGACCAGTCTCTCTGGGCACAGAATCTAACTGGAGTCTGGAGGAGGGCATAGAGGGAGGAGCCAGTTCACACCCATTCCAAGTCTTAAAGTGCCCATGTACACAAGTATACCCCACATGGAGGGACTCCAAGCTATGAGGGAATTTCTCATTGCGGAAGACATGAACACCCTTGACCTTAACTTGTTCATAAAACTCCTGGAGTTTACCCTAACCAGAAACTACTGTATTTCTTATTTAATGGGCGTTACTATCGCCAAAAAACGGGGTGTGCAATGGGGAGTAATGTCTCCACGTCGTTTGCGAACATCTTTATGTTCAAGGAAGAGGATTTAGTGTTTTTCAACAATCAGGAAATTGCTAAACACATCCTTTCTCTTACGTCCTAGAGGATACTGGGGTTCCATTTAGTACCATGGGGTATAGAGAGGTCCCCCCATAGTGTATGTAATAATGTGTCCATGTAACTTATATTATGTGGGCAAATCAATCAGACAGGTTTTTTTTAGTCCTGTTGCAGAGAACTCCTCTGATTTATCCCTTATGTGTGTTCCTGTCTTTTATTGGATTTACATACATACTGAATGTTAGAATCTAGAGACAGTGATTGTGGTAGTGAGTAAGCACGGTTTGGTACCTAAGGAAACGATTGATTAATATAGATGCACTAGGTGATTCATCGTGCCCTACGGGCGCTCTTCACACCGTCGTAAGGGGCTACGCCCCCTTAACCCTTGCACACCCTTGTGTCGTGCAATATTTTTATTATAAGGAGTATTACCTGCAATCATAATTCTGTGAGCGGTTAAATGTTGCACAGACAAAGGGAGTGTGATGGTTAAGGGGTCGTAGCCCCTTGCAATGGCGTGCACAGCGCACGCAGGGCCTGATGAATCACCTAGTAGGTGGTGCTGTGCAGTGGCGTGCGGTGAGGTCGGTGGCTGGTGAGGCACTGCAGTCAAAATGTCATTTGAGTACCGACGATGACTCCTACCACCGCCAACTTAATCCCCGTTACTGCCGCTGCCCCTACCAACACTTCAACAGAAATAATCTATAATCTATGTGATCATAGTAGTGGTAGGTACTGGTTGGGGGTAGTAGTAAGGACAAACATCACATCAGCGGGATGTAGTTGGTATCCCAGCGAGGGTAGGGTCAGGCTGTGGGAGGGCGAGGGTAGGGTCAGGCTGCAGGAGGGGGAGGTTAGGGTCAGGCTGCAGGAGGGGAGGAGGAGGTTATGGTTAGGCTGCGGGAGGAGAGGAGGAGGTTACGGTTAGGCTGCAGGGGGAGGGCAGGTTAGGGTTAGGCTGCAGGAGGGGAGGTTAGGGTTAGGCTGCAGGGGGAGTGGAGGTTAGGTTTAGGCTGCAGGGGGGGAGGTTAGGGTTAGGCTGCAGGGGGAGTGGAGGTTAGGTTTAGGCTGCAGGGGGGGAGGTTAGGGTCAGGCTGCAGGAGGGGAGGTTAGGGTTAGGCTGCGGGAGGAGAGGAGGAGGTTACGGTTAGGCTGCAGGGGGAGGGCAGGTTAGGGTCAGGCTGCAGGAGGGGAGGTTAGGGTCAGGCTGCAGGGGGGGAGGTTAGGGTTAGGCTGCAGGAGGGGGAGGCTAGGGTCAGGCTGCAGGAGGGGAGGTTAGGGTTAGGCTGCAGGAGTGGAGGTTAGGGTTAGGCTGCAGGAGGGGAGGTTAGGGTTAGGCTGCGGGTAGGGATGGTTAGGGTTAGGCTGCAGGGGGAGTGGAGGTTAGGGTTAGGCTGCAGGGGGAGGGGAGGTTAGGGTTAGGCTGTGGGGAGTGGAGGTTAGGGTCAGGCTGCAGGAGTGGAGGTTAGGGTTAGGCTGCGGGTAGGGATGGTTAGGGTTAGGCTGCAGGGGGGGTCCTTACACACACACACACACACTGACACTATACAGGGGTCCATCCACACACACATACAGTACACTGACACTATACAGGGGGTCCATATACACACCCACTGACACTATACAGGGGTCCGTCCTTGCACACATACACTGACACTAACAGGGGTCCTTTATAATCGTATTACGATTGCGGGGGAAGGGGCACATCTAATGTAATAATGCAGCAGTGTTGGTCTAAACAGACTGTCAGCTCTGGAGAGAAAGACTCTCTTACCGGCATCAGCAGTAGGGCTGATCCGCGGTAGTGGTCCTCCTGATCCTTCTCCTGCTCTGCCCCTCCATTACTGTGATCTGGGCACGCACCTTGGTTGTTGCGGGTGCCGGCAGGGTGTGTGTGTGAACGTGTGTGCGGGAGGGGAGGGGTGCGCGGTGATCATGTGTGCGGGAGGAAGGTGCGCGGTACTCATGTGTGTGGGAGGGGGGTGCACTGTGATCATGTGTGCGGGAGGGGGGTGCACTGTGATCTGTGTGCGGGAGTGGGAGTGCGTGGTGATCGTGTGTGCGGGAGGGGGTGCGCTGTGATCATGTGTGCGGGAGGGGGGTGCACTGTGATCTGTGTGCGGGAGTGGGAGTGCGTGGTGATCGTGTGTGCGGGAGGGGGTGCGCTGTGATCGTGTGTGCGGGAGGGGGGTGCACTGTGATCTGTGGGGGTAATTCCAAGTTGATTGCAGCAGGAATTCTGTTAGCAGTTGGGCAAAACCATGTGCACTGCAGGGGAGGCAGATATAACATGTGCAGAGAGAGTTAGATTTGGGTGTGGTGAGTTCAATCTGCAATCTAAATTGCAGTGTAAAAATAAAGCAGCCAGTATTTACCCTGCACAGAAACAAAATAACCCACCCAAATCTAACTCTCTCTGCAAATGTTATATCTGCCCCCCCCTGCAGTGCACATTGGCCCTCATTCCGAGTTGTTCGCTCGGTATTTTTCATCGCATCGCAGTGAAAATCCGCTTAGTACGCATGCGCAATGTTCGCACTGCGACTGCGCCAAGTAACTTTACTATGGAGAAAGTAATTTTACTCACGGCTTTTTCTTCACTCCGGCGATCGTAATGTGATTGACAGGAAATGGGTGTTACTGGGCGGAAACACGGCGTTTCAGGGGCGTGTGGCTGAAAACGCTACCGTTTCCGGAAAAAACGCAGGAGTGGCCGGGGAAACGGTGGGAGTGCCTGGGCGAACGCTGGGTGTGTTTGTGACGTCAACCAGGAACGACAAGCACTGAACTGATCGCACAGGCAGAGTAAGTCTGGAGCTACTCTGAAACTGCTAAGTAGTTAGTAATCGCAATATTGCGAATACATCGGTCGCAATTTTAAGAAGCTAAGATTCACTCCCAGTAGGCGGCGGCTTAGCGTGTGTAACTCTGCTAAATTCGCCTTGCGACCGATCAACTCGGAATGAGGGCCATGGTTTTGCCCAACTGCTAAAAAATTTCCTGCTGCGATCAACTTGGAATTACCCCCTGTGTGCGGGAGTGGGGGTGCGCGGTGATCATGTATGCGGAAAGGGGGGGCGCGGTGATGGTGTGTGCGGTAATCAAGTATGCCAGCTAATGCTCGCATCAGCCAGCCCCGGGGGTTAGGTGCTTTGTTGCCCTGCCCACTGCCCAATCACACCAGACATAGTGACAGGGGCGTGCTTTCGTATGGGCTTAAAGCACGCCCCTGTCACAGAGGCACTGCTATTAGGTTCCGCATATGGACCTTTTTTCAATGGGCTTTTACTGCCCGATGTTTGGCCCCTCCCCCCGTTTCCGGCTCTCCCTTATTGGCAGCCGGAGGCACCTAGAGCAGTGCCTCCAGACACAGGGAATTACATTTTTTCCAGGCTACAAATGATTTAAATAATATAAAGGCAAAAGCAGATACTTATGACACAGAATCTTTGTCATAAGTATCTTCTTTTATATTATTTTAATCAGAAATGACAGGGGATGCACTGCCTCCCCTGCCTGCACGTCCCTGGTGCTGTGGTTGGGGGAGTGGTGGGCGCGGGGGTGGGGGAGGGGTGGTGGCGCGGGTGGAGGAGGGGTTAGTGCGGTGGTGCCGTGGGTGGTGGAGGGGCGGGTGGGGTTTCGGAAGCCACTGCGGGAGCGGGGGTGTCGCAGGTGGGGGGTGCGGTGGGTGGGGGAGGGGCTGGTTCGGGGGTGCTGCGGATGGAGGAGGGAGTCCGGAGCCACCGCGGGTGGTGGAGGGGGGGCGCGGATGGGGCCCGGGGGCACTGCGAGTGGGGGAGGGGCGGGTAATGCTTCTCCTCCTGGAAGCAGCTAAGCTGATGTCCTCCCTTTGGCAGTGGCTCTCCCGGAGACAGCAAGGGGCTTGCTGCACTCACAATCACAAACATATAGGATACCACTGAGTCAGCGCTGTATGGAGGTCAAGATCGATCGTATTCTTATAATCTCTTTCTCTTAGTCCAACAGACCGAAAAAGGAAAGAGAAATGTGGAACATAGTGCAGTACCTTAAGGTTAAAAAGTTTTAATCACACAAGTTACACCACACAAAACACAAAACATTAAAACATCCTGGACAACACCACTTGTTATCAATACAATATACAGCCTATGATGTTGGGCATTCTTTGGTGGACTCAATCCGACATAGATACAGGTAGTGGGTAATTACCAGAAAAAGGTAGAAACTGGCAAAATACAGTTCTACAGGCGTGCCGATGTCAGGCCTTTCCAGCTGCAGCAGGAGAGTTCTCTGGTGTCAATTCAGCCTTCTTAGTCTGGCATCGATGGTACCACGTCCTCCTCTGGTCAGTTAAGTCCACTGGGGCACCCACGTGTTCCGACCCTGCCTGGGTCTTTTTCAAGGTCAGCTCCCTCTGTGAATGAGAAAGACGCAGCGATTAAATGAAAAAGCGGCACTTCTGCGCATGCGTATGCGGCACAGTGCGCACGCGCGACGTACTTTCACAACGGGCAATGTATTTTTACACAAGGTCTAGCGACGCTTTTCAGTCGCAATGGCAGCCGCAGAGTGATTGACAGGAAAGGGGCGTTTCTGGGTGTCAACTGACCGTTTTCAGGGAGTGTTCGAAAAAACGCAGGCGTGCCAGGAAAAACGCAAAAAAGGGCAGCATCCAATGTATCTTGGGCGATCCTGCCCCCCCGGGAGGCTGCCGGGGTGATCGTGTATGGGTGTATGGGGCCCTTCAGCCCTGGTAGGGACAGACAACACAGAAAGAGGAGAGGAATGGGGAAGAAACTGCACATACAAAACTGGAGACAAGAAGGTAACAGAAGGTGAAAGACAGACAGGTGATTGGTAGATGAAGGCATACACACAGATGGGGAACAGACAGCAGGAAGTGGAACAATTGTCAAATCATGGGGAAGCGTATTGCTCAGAATTGTTCACCCAGTGGAGATGCAGTAAACAGGGCCGGTTCCAGCCCTTTTTGCGCCCCGGGCGGGAAATAGGGGCGTAGCTTCATACAGGGGGCGTGGTCAGTTACGCCCCCTGTACAGTAGAGTAGTGCCGCTGAAATGCTGTGCGGTGCGCGATGACGTCATCGCGCACCGCACAGCAAAGGTCCTCTCCACAAAGGGAAACTAGACTCTACGCGCCTAGTTCCCTTCACAGCGGGACACAGCGGGCAGCGGGACATAGTGGGCAGCTGGGGACACAGCAGTAGCGGATCTTGCCAAGGCGGCGCCCCGGGCAAAAGTCCTGCTTGCCCGTGGCAAGATCCGCTACTGGCAGTAAAGGTAGGATCAGGTGGTACAGCAGGAAGCTTCCAATAATTGTGGCTGTTCCATTGGTGCAGAAGCCCTGCATCAAGTGACTGGCCGAAGCTTGGCAGATAAAAACGAGTTTTATGGTAAGAACTTACCGTTGTTAAAACTCTTTCTGCGAGGTACACTGGGCTCCACAAGGATTGGACAATGGGGTGTAGAGTAGGATCTTGATCCGAGGCACCAACAGGCTCAAAGCTTTGACTGTTCCCAGAATGCACAGCACCGCCTCCTCTATAACCCCGCCTCCCTGCACAGGAGCTCAGTTTTTAGTTAACCAGCCCAATGCAGTAGCAGGAAAAGAGACGACAACGGTTAGTAGCCACATACACCACACGCTCACAACAGGAGAAGTGTCAGCGGCTAACGCCATACCAACCCAAAGAAGCTAAGTGCGCCAGGGTGGGCGCCTTGTGGAGCCCAGTGTACCTCGCAGAAAGAGTTTTAACAATGGTAAGTTCTTACCATAAGACTCGTTTTCTGCTGCGGGGTACACTGGGCTCCACAAGGATGGACAATGGGGATGTCCTAAAGCAGTTCCTTATGGGAGGGGACGCACTGTAGCGGGCACAAGAACCCGGCGTCCAAAGGAAGCATCCTGGGAAGCGGCAGTATCGAAGGCATAGAACCTTATGAACGTGTTCCCAGAGGACCACGTAGCCGCCTTGCACAATTGTTCAAGGGTCGCACCACGTTGGGCCGCCCAAGAAGGTCCAACAGACCGAGTAGAATGGGCCGTAATGTGATCAGGAGCTGGCAGACCAGCCTTCACATAAGCATGTGCAATCACCATTCTAATCCACCTGGCCAGGGTCTGCTTGTGAGCAGGCCAGCCACGTTCGTGAAATCCAAACAAAACAAAGAGAGAATCAGATTTTCGAATAGAAGCAGTTCTCTTCACATAGATACGGAGAGCCCGTACCACATCCAAAGACCGCTCTTTGGAAAACAAGTCAGGAGAGACAAAGGCCGGAACCACAATCTCCTGATTAAGGTGGAACGAGGAAACCACCTTCGGTAAATAACCGGGACGAGTCCGAAGTACCGCCCGGTCACGGTGAAAAATCAGATATGGGGAACTACAGGAAAGGGCACCCAAATCCGACACTCTTCTAGCAGAGGCAATAGCCAGCAAGAACACCACCTTAAAGGGAAAGCCACTTAAGATCAGTTGAACCAAGGGGTTCAAACGGAGGCTCCTGCAACGCCTCCAAAACCACAGACAAGTCCCAAGGAGCCACAGGCAGGACATAGGGAGGTTGGGTACGCAACACACCCTGAGTGAAAGTATGAACATCAGGTACAGTAAAGTCGCAATTTTTCTCTGAAACCACACCGACAAGGCAGAAATATGAACCTTGAGGGAGGCCAGACGCAGGCCTAAATCCAGGCCCTGCTGCAGAAAAGCCAAAAGTTTGGCTGTACTAAACTTGGAAGCGTCATAATTGTTAGATGCGCACCAAACAAAGTAGGAATGCCAGACCCTATGGTAAATCCGGGCAGAAGCCGGTTTCCGGGCCCGCAACATAGTTTTAATGACCTCCTCAGAAAAACCCTTAGCCCTCAAGACGGAAGCTTCAAGAGCCACGCCGTCAAATACAGCCGGGCTTGGTCCTGGTAGACACAGGGGCCCTGAACGAGGAGGTCTGGGCGTTGTGGAAGTAGAATTGGACGCTCTGACGATAGGCCCTGCAGGTCTGAGAACCAGTGCCGTCTGGGCCACGCTGGAGCTATGAGAAGCAGAATTCCTTTTTCTTGCTTCAACTTCCGAATTATCCTGGGCAGGAGTGACACCGGAGGGAACACGTACGGCAGCCGAAACCTCCACGGCACCGCCAGTGCATCCACGAATGCTGCTTGAGGATCCCTTGTCCGTGCTCCAAAGACCGGAACCTTGTGATTGTGTCGAGACGCCATCAGATCTACATCTGGAAGACCCCACTTTTCCACTAGGAGTTGAAACACTTCTGGATGGAGGCCCCACTCGCCGGCATGCACGTCCTGACGACTGAGAAAGTCCGCTTCCCAATTCAGGACTCCCGGAATGAAGATTGCCGATATGGTCGGTAGATGGCGTTCCGCCCAATGTAGAATCCGTGAGACTTCCCTCATTGCCAGATGGCTTCGAGTGCCGCATTGATGATTTATGTAAGCCACTGTGGTGGCGTTGTCCGACTGCACTTGAACAGGACGGTTGTGAATTAAATGTCGGGCTAGGTTCAATGCATTGAAGACCGCCCGCAATTCCAGAATGTTGATTGAGAGGAGGTACTCCTCCTTGGTCCACCGACCCTGAAGGGAGTGTTGCTCCAGCACCGCACCCCAACCTCTTAGACTGGCATCTGTCGTCAACAGGTCCCAGTTGGATATCCAGAAGAGACTGCCTCTGCACAATTGTTGGTCCTGGAGCCACCAGAGCAGCGACAGACGGACCTCCGGAGTCAAAGAGATAATTTGAGACCTGATCCGGTGAGGCAGGCCATCCCACTTGGCTAGAATCAGCCTCTGGAGGGGGTGAGAATGGAATTGAGCATACTCCACCATGTCGAATGCTGATACCATGAGGCCCAGCACCTGCATTGCCGAAATGTATCGGCACTTGCGGACGAGAAAGGAAGCAACGAATCCTGTCCTGAAGCTTCAGGACTTTCTCCTGACACAAGAACAACCTCTGGTTGTGAGTGTCCAATAGCGCTCCCAGATGCACCATGCTCTGAGCAGGGATCAGGGAGGATTTCTTCCAGTTGATGAGCCACCCGTGGGCTTGTAGAAACCGGACCGTCATATCCAGATGACGTAGGAGAAGTTCTGGGGAATTTGCCAGGATTAACAAGTCGTCCAGATACAGCAGTATCCTGACCCCTTGACGGCGGAGTACCACCGTCATCACCGCCATTACTTTGGTGAAGACTCGCGGAGCCGTTGTTAAACCAAAGGGTAACGCCCGAAACTGGTAATGGAGGTTGCCAATAGCAAACCTCAGGTATTGCTGATGTGACGCTGCTATAGGAATATGCAGGTAAGCATGTCCAGGGAGACCATGTAGTCCCCAGGTTCCAAAGCCAGAACTTTAGAGCGAAGGGTTTCCATACGGAACTTGGAAACTTTCACAAACTTGTTCAATGCCTTGAGGTTGAGAATGGTCCGGGAGGACTAGAAACATCGGAGAATAGTACCCCCGGCCCCTCTGCGCAAGAGGCACCTGTACTACGACTCCTGTATCCAGGAGGGTCTGTACCACCGAATGCAGAGTGTTTGCCTTTGTCTGGTCCGACAGGACTTCTGTCTGGCAAAATCGATGAGGGGGTCTGTTTTTGAAGGCAATGGCGTAACCTCGAGTGACGACTTCCCGTACCCAGGCATCTGAAGTGGTGTTTAACCATTCCTGGGTATACCCTAGAAGCCAGCCCCCCACCCTGGGATCCCCCAGGGGGAGGCCCGCCCCGTCATGCGGCAGGCTTATCGGCCTTGGAAGCTGGCTGTCGGGCCGCCCAGGCTCTTTTTGGCTTCGGCTTACCAGGTTTGGAAGTGCGGGCCTGCTTGTTGTACGCCTGACCTTTTGCTTTACCTGAAGGACGAAAGGGGCGAAAGGAAGTACCTTTAGCCTTCGACACAGAAGGAGCAGTACTTGGCAGACAGGCAGTTTTGGCAGTAGCCAAGTCAGCCACTATCTTATTTAAGTCCTCCCCAAACAGAATATCTCCCTTGAAAGGGAGTACCTCCTGGGTTTTTCTAGAGTCCAGATCCACAGACCAGGATCTCAGCCACAATATCTGGCGAGCCAGGACTGACGTAGGAGAGGCCTTGGCTGCTAGGATACCGGCATCAGAAGCCGCCTCTTTAATATAGCAAGAAGCTGTGACAATATATGACAAGCATTGTCTAGCATGGTCAGAGGAGATTTCAGCTTCTAACTCCAAGGCCCATGCTTCAATAGCCTCTGCAGCCCATGTTGCTGCAATAGTGGGCCTTTGTGCAGCACCCGTGAGGGTGTAAATCGCTTTAAGACAACCCTCCACACGTTTATCCGTAGGCTCTTTTAGAGACGTGATGGTAGTGACAGGCAGAGCTGAGGAAACCACCATCCTATCTACATGTGAGTCTACTGGAGGAGGCGTTTCCCAATTCTTAGACAGCTCTGGTGCGAGGGGATAGCGAGCCAGCATCTTCTTTTGAGGCACAAACTTCGTACGCGGGTTTTCCCAGGGTTCCTGACGTATATCCACTAGGTGATCAGAGTGAGGTAAAACTTGTTTAACCACCTTCTGACGCTTGAACCTATCAGGTTTCTTAGAGGGACGGATGGCTCGGGATCATCCGTAATCTGCAGAATTAACTTAATAGCCTCCAAAAGATCAGGAACATCCACATGTGAACTGCCCTCTCCATCAGCCGTATCTGAGTCAGAACCTGTGGGGTCAGTGTAAGTGCCGTCTTCATCAGACGAGGTGTCAGTGACAGCAGTGGATTGTGAGGAGACAAGCGCTCGCTTAGAGGACCCCTTGGCGTTAGGCGAGCGATGGTCAGACTTTTTAGTAGTCAGGGACTGGTTCAACTTCTTCAATTGAGCAGATAAATCGTCCGCCCACGGCGGGTTAGCTGCAGGGACCACATACGGTTGTACCGGCATTGGGGGTCCCATAGGGGGTGTTAGTTTATGAACTAGCGTATGCAGAAGCGTGGAAAAAGCGGCCCACGGTGGGTCATTTTGTGCCTCCGTTGCCACAGTCCCACTGGGGGGCAAGGAGCCCCCAGAACCAGAGCCCACAGCTGCTATATTCCCCTCATAGGGATCTGTGGCTTCAGCAACACCGGTAGTATGTTCAGCCCCAGAACCGTTACCCTCAGAAGCAGACATGATATAACTTGCAGTATCAGGTAACACAGTACAATTGGCAGCAGCACAATACCTCTTACCCAAACCCCTGCGCAGTGTAGTCAGCACTAGCAGAGATAAAGGAGAGATATGGTGACTAAATCACAGAGAAAAATACGTATTAAAGTATATCTTTGCGAAAATCCTATATCAATATAAAACCTGACGCACCAAGGTCCCTCAGGTTATAGAATATAGGGATAGCAGGTTGAGTGAAAGACACGAAATGGACACCACTCAGCTATCAAATGCACACACAGATAGTCACAGTTTGTACAATGCAGAGGTTATTACTAACAATAATACTGCACTGGACTAGCTCATATATATAGCTAATTAGCTATATAGTCAATACAGGTTGAGTATCCCTTATCCAAAATGCTTGGGACCAGAGGTATTTTGGATATCGGATTTTTCCGTATTTTGGAATAATTGCATACCATAATGAGATATCATGGTGATGGGACCTAAGTCTAAGCACAGAATGCATTTTTGTTACATATACACCTTATACACACAGCCGGAAGGTAATTTTAGCCAATATTTTTTGTAACTTTGTGCATTGAACAAAGTGTGTGTACATTCACACAATTAATTTATGTTTCATATACACCTTATACACAAGCCTGAAGGTCATTTAATACAATAGTTTTAAATACTTTGTGTATTAAACAAAGTTTGTGTACATTGAGCCATCAAAAAACAAAGGTTTCACTATCTCACTCTCACTCAAAAAAGTCCGTATTTCGGAATATTCCGTATTTCGGAATATTTGGATATGGGATACTCAACCTGTAGATATAACACTGCACAGTAAGAACTGGATGTATATCACAGGGTAATTGTACTAGAAAACCCTGACTAAATGCACTCTTTCTTAACTAGCACTGTCTAAAAAGGCAGGTAGAATACTTAAGTGTCATGTAAAGTCACAGCACTGACAACCAGCCGGCTTTACACAGGAACAGTGAAGCTGAGGGATAATGGCGCCCAGACACTGACAGGGAGTGAGGGAGAGACAGATATGCAGCTCCAGGGCGGGAACATTTGTGGGAAATGGCGCCCTGGGGCTGGGGGAGGGTCTTCAGGTCTAAGCCTTATCCCCCTGCTGGCAAAACCACCGGGTACTGTGTGCTACTGAAAATGGTTTAGAGAGAAAACCTGACCTGCACCCATGCCCATGTGATCTAGTGGGATCGCCTGTACTGCCACAGTGTCCACCGCCAGCGAGTGCGGCCCGCCTCCCACTGACCGCGCCGGATCGTGATAAAGATCGGGTCCCGCAAGCGGGACCCACTCACCACCTCCCGAAACGCGATCCCGGAGAGTCCCCGTTGTGTGTGCCTGACGTGAAGAAAACCGGAGCCTCCTGCTGTAGTTACCCGGCAACCAGGGCTCGAGAGTGTACAGCGCCGCTGGGGAGAGCTGGAGCTGTAGCAGTGAATGTCTTCTGACGTTTACCACCGCTGCTGCCCTTGAAGTCTTCACTTTTTCTTCATAAAAAAGATCTTCTTAGGGCTGCCTGGAGCAGCCCCTCTGTTATGTGCCTGCTTACTGCAGCACCAACTACAAAACTGAGCTCCTGTGCAGGGAGGCGGGGTTATAGAGGAGGCGGCACTGTGCATTCTGGGAACAGTCAAAGCTTTGAGCCTGTTGGTGCCTCGGATCAAGACCCTACTCTACACCACATTGTCCATCCTTGTGGAGCCCAGTGTACCCCGCAACAGAAAGGGAAGAGAGGCAGAAACTGTGCAGAGGGAGAAAGGCAGAAGGTGGTCAGTGAATATAGACAGAAACATGCAGGAGGAAGAATGATATAGGTGTGAAAATGAGAAAGGAGGGGCTGTGAGAAACATGCAGGAGATGGACTGAGAGGGAGGAGGAGACGCATGCAGAATATGGACTAAGAGAAGAAACATATGCAGAAGATGGACTTGGTGGGGGAGATAGACTAAGGCAGCGGTGGCCAACGCGTGGCTCTTGAGCCGCATGTGGCTCTTTCTTCTCACTGATGCGACTCCCGCTGCTTCTGACAGTCTGCACTCTGCACACTTTGACCTGCAGACGGCTCCCAACTCGCAGGGCTGCCAGTAGCAGAGGTGGGAGCGTGACCCTGGCACTACATCACGGCCCCGCTCCCTGCCCTTTCTAGGACTCCTGCCATTGCCATGAAAAGCGGCACCTGTCTGGCCTCACTGTCCACCGGATCACTGTCATACAGGTGATGGTGGCTACCAGTGACCGGATGGGGGGAGAGGGGAGAGATAGAGGGGGATGATGCTGAAAGACACAGTAAGAAAAGGGACAGGCTGAGAGGCAGAATGAAGAGGGAGCAGGCAGCGAGTCACAGAGTGAAGGGGGATCAAGCTGAGAGACAGAGTGAAGGGGTAGCAGGCTGTGAGACACAGAGTGAAGGTGGAGCAGGCTGAGAGGCACAGAGTGAAGGTGAAGCAGGCTGAGAGACAAATAATAAATGGGGGGAAGGCTGAGTAGCACAGAGTTAAGGGGGGAGGTTGAGAGGCACAGAGTGAAGGGGGAGGCTGAGAGGCACAGAGTAAAGGATGGGAGGCTTAGAGGCACAGAGTGAAGGGGGGAGGCTGTGAGGCACAGAGTAAAGGGGGGAGGCTTTCTTGTTTCAGTGTATTTCATGTGGATTTTTCTTGTTTAAGTGTCTCTTGCCCCCAGTGTGACTAAAAACGGGGTGTGACACATAGTCATGCTCCTACAAACATCATACCGAAGGTAGGCACACAAAAATGGGGCATGGCCTTTTGGCCACTCCCCATTTTTTCACGCGCACCTTCTGCGTGCATTATAATGGCTCTTTGACTACAGATATTTTGGGCTCTTTCCCTCTGACTGGTTGGCCACCCCTGGACTAAGGGGTTAATTAAATTCAACACAGATTGAATAGCTCCGGGAGGGAGCTTCCAGAGCTATTCAATTCAGCGCGATGCTAAGTCTGAGAATGCACGTATTCCCGGACTAAATAAGGGTATCCGTTCACATGGTAGACCATGTTATGGTCGACAGTCATTAGGTCGACCACTATTGGTCGACATTGACATGGTCAACATGGACACATGGTTGACACATGAAAATGGTCGACACATGAAAGGTCGACACATGAAAAGGTCGACATGAGTTTTTTAACTTTTTTTTTCTTTTGGGGAACTTTTCCATACTTTACGATCCACGTGGACTACGATTGGAACGGCAATCTGTGCCGAGCGAAGCGGTAGCGGAGAGAAGGCACCATGCCCGAAGCATGGCGAGCGAACGCGGTGCACTAATTGGGGTTCCCAGTCACTTTACGCAAAAAACGACACCAAAAAAGTAAAAAAACTCATGTCGACCTTTTCATGTGTCGACCTTTCATGCGTCGACCATGTGTCCATGTCGACCATGTCAATGTCAACCAATAGTGCTCGACCTAATGACTGTCGACCATAACATGGTCGACCATTCATACCGGAACCCTAAATAATAAGAATTTACTTACCGATAATTCTATTTCTCATAGTCCGTAGTGGATGCTGGGGACTCCGTAAGGACCATGGGGAATAGCGGCTCCGCAGGAGACTGGGCACAAAAGTAAAAGCTTTAGGACTACCTGGTGTGCACTGGCTCCTCCCCCTATGACCCTCCTCCAAGCCTCAGTTAGGATACTGTGCCCGGACGAGCGTACACAATAACGAAGGATATTGAATCCCGGGTAAGACTCATACCAGCCACACCAATCACACCGTACAACCTGTGATCTGAACCCAGTTAACAGCATGATAACAGAGGAGCCTCTGAAAAGATGGCTCACAACAATAATAACCCGATTTTTGTAACAATAACTATGTACAAGTATTGCAGACAATCCGCACTTGGGATGGGCGCCCAGCATCCACTACGGACTATGAGAAATAGAATTATCGGTAAGTAAATTCTTATTTTCTCTAACGTCCTAAGTGGATGCTGGGGACTCCGTAAGGACCATGGGGATTATACCAAAGCTCCCAAACGGGCGGGAGAGTGCGGATGACTCTGCAGCACCGAATGAGAGAACTCCAGGTCCTCCTCAGCCAGGGTATCAAATTTGTAGAATTTAGCAAACGTGTTTGCCCCTGACCAAGTAGCTGCTCGGCAAAGTTGTAAAGCCGAGACCCCTCGGGCAGCCGCCCAAGATGAGCCCACCTTCCTTGTGGAATGGGCATTTACAGATTTTGGCTGTGGCAGGCCTGCCACAGAATGTGCAAGCTGAATTGTACTACAAATCCAGCGAGCAATAGTCTGCTTAGAAGCAGGAGCACCCAGCTTGTTGGGTGCATACAGGATAAACAGCGAGTCAGATTTTCTGACTCCAGCCGTCCTGGAAACATATATTTTCAGGGCCCTGACAACGTCTAGCAACTTGGAGTCCTCCAAGTCCCTAGTAGCCGCAGGCACCACCATAGGTTGGTTCAGGTGAAACGCTGAAACCACCTTAGGGAGAAACTGAGGACGAGTCCTCAATTCCGCCCTGTCCGAATGGAAAATCAGATAAGGGCTTTTACAGGATAAAGCCGCCAATTCTGACGCGCGCCTGGCACAGGCCAGGGCCAACAGCATGACCACTTTCCATGTGAGATATTTTAACTCCACAGATTTAAGTGGTTCAAACCAATGTGACTTTTGGAACCCAAAAAACTACATTGAGATCCCAAGGTGCCACTGGAGGCCCAAAAGGAGGCTGTATATGCAGTACCCCTTTTACAAACGTCTGAACTTCAGGGACTGAAGCTAGTTCTTTTTGGAAGAAAATTGACAGGGCCGAAATTTGAACCTTAATGGACCCCAATTTCAGGCCCATAGACACTCCTGTTTGCAGGAAATGTAGTAATCGACCCATTTGAATTTCCTCCGTCGGGCCTTACTGGCCTCGCACCACGCAACATATTTTCGCCAAATGCGGTGATAATGTTTTTCGGTTACATCCTTCCTGGCTTTGATCAGGATAGGGATGACTTCATCCGGAATGCCTTTTTCCTTCAGGATCCGGCGTTCAACCGCCATGCCGTCAAACGCAGTCGCGGTAAGTCTTGGAACAGACAGGGTCCTTGCTGGAGCAGGTCCCTTCTTAGAGGTAGAGGCCACGGATCCTCCGTGAGCATCTCTTGAAGTTCCGGTTACCAAGTCCTTCTTGGCCAATCCGGAGCCACTAATACAGTGCTTACTCCTCTCCATCTTATAATTCTCAGTACCTTGGGTATGAGATGGCAGAGGAGGGAACACATACACTGACTGGTACACCCATGGTGTTACCAGAGCGTCTACAGCTATTGCCTGAGGGTCCCTTGACCTGGCGCAATACCTGTCGAGTTTTTCCCAACGGTTTATAATCATGTGGAAGACTTCTGGGTGAAGTCCCCACTCTCCCGGGTGGAGGTCGTATCTGCTGAGGAAGTCTGCTTCCCAGTTGTCCACTCCCGGAATGAATACTGCTGACAGTGCTATCACATGATTTTCCGCCCAGCGAAGAATCCTTGCAGCTTCTGCCATTGCCCTCCTGCTTCTTGTGCCACCCTGTCTGTTTACGTGGGTGACTGCCGTGATGTTGTCCGACTGGATCAACCCCGGCTGACCTTGAAGCAGAGGTCTTGCTAAGCTTAGAGCATTGTAAATGGCCCTTAGCTTCAGGATATTTATGTGAAGTGATGTATCCAGGCTTGACCATAAGCCCTGGAAATTCCTTCCCTGTGTGACTGCCCCCCCAGCCTCGCAGGCTGGCATCCGTGGTCACCAGGACCCAGTCCTGAATGCCGAATCTGCGGCCCTCTAGAAGATGAGCACACTGCAACCACCACAGGAGAGACACCCTTGTCCTTGGTGACAGGGTTATCCGCTGATGCATCTGAAGATGCGACCCGGACCATTTGTCCAGCAGGTCCCACTGGAAAGTTCTTGCGTGGAATCTGCCGAATGGGATTGCTTCGTAGGAAGCCACCATTTTTCCCAGAACCCTTTCATTGATGTACTGAGACTTGGCTCGGTTATAGGAGGTTCCCGACTAGCTCGGATAACTCCCTGACTTTCTCCTCCGGGAGAAACACCTTTTTCTGGACTGTGTCCAGGATCATCCCCTAGGAACAGAAGACGAGTCGTCGGAATCAGCTGCGATTTTGGAATATTGAGAATCCAATCGTGCTGCCGCAACACTACCTGAGATAGTGCTACACCGACCTCCAACTGTTCCCTGGATCTTACCCTTATCAGGGAATCGTCCAAGTAAGGGATAACTAAAATTCCCTTCCTTCGAAGGAGTATCATCATTTCGGCCATTACCTTGGTAAAGACCCGGGGTGCCGTGGACCATCCATACGGCAGCGTCTGAACTGATAGTGACAGTTCTGTACCACAAACCTGAGGTACCCTTGGTGAGAAAGGTAAATTGGGACATGAAGGTAAGCATCCTTGATGTCCCGAGACATCATGTAGTCCCCTTCTTCCAGGTTCGCAATCACTGCTCTGAGTGACTGAATCTTGAATTTGAACCTCCGTATGTAAGTGTTCAAGATTTTAGATTTAGAACCGGTCTCACCGAGCCGTCCGGCTTCGGTACCACCACAGTGTGGAATAATACCCCGTTTCCTGTTGCAGGAGGGGTACCTTGATTATCACCTGCTGGGAATACAGCTTGTGAATGGCTTCCAAAACTGCCTCCCTGTCAGAGGGAGATATCGGTAAAGCCGACTTTAGGAAACGGCGAGGGGGAGACGTCTCGAATTCCAATTTGTACCCCTGAGATATCCCTTGAAGGATCCAGGGGTCTACTTGCGAGTGAGCCCACTGCGCGCTGAAATTCATTGAGACGGGCCCCCACCGTGTCTGATTCTGCTTGTAAAGCCCCAGCGTCATACTGAGGGCTTGGCAGAGGCGGGAGAGGGCTTCTGTTCCTGGGAACTGGCTGATTTCTGCAGCCTTTTTCCTCTCCCTCTGTCACGGGGCAGAAATGAGGAACCTTTTGCCCCCTTGCCCACGAAAAGACTGCGCCTGATAATACGGCGTCTTCTTCTTATGTTGAGAGGCGACCTGGGGTACAAACATGGATTTCCCAGCTGTTGCCGTGGCCACCAGGTCTGAAAGACCGACCCCAAATAACTCCTCCCTTTAATAAGGCAATACTTCCAAATGCCGTTTGGAATCCGCATCACCTGACCACTGTCGTGTCCATAACCCTCTACTGGCAGAAATGGACAACGCACTTAGACTTGATGCCAGTCGGCCAATATTCCGCTGTGCATCACGCATATATAGAAATGCATCTTTTAAATGTTCTATAGGCAATAATATACTGTCCCTATCTAGGGTATCAATATTTTCAGTCAGGGAATCCGACCACACCAACCCAGCACTGCACATCCAGGCTGAGGCGATTGCTGGTCGCAGTATAACACCAGTATGTGTGTAAATACATTTTAGGATACCCTCCTGCTTTCTATCAGCAGGATCCTTAAGGGCGGCCATCTCAGGAGAGGGTAGAGCCCTTGTTCTTACAAGCGTGTGAGCGCTTTATCCACCCTAGGGGATGTTTCCCAACACACCCTAACCTCTGGCGGGAAAGGATATAATGCCAATAACATTTTAGAAATTATCAGTTGTTATCGGGGGAAACCCACGCATCATCACACACCTCATTTAATTTCTCAGATTCAGGAAAACTACAGGTAGTTTTTCCTCACCGAAAATAATACCCCTTTTTGGTGGTACTCGTATTATCAGAAATGTGTAAAACATTTTTCATTGCCTCAATCATGTAACGTGTGGCCCTACTGGAAGTCACATTTGTCTCTTCACCGTCGACACTGGAGTCAGTATCCGTGTCGGCGTCTATATCTGCCATCTGAGGTAACGGGCGCTTTAGAGCCCCTGACGGCCTATGAGACGTCTGGACAGGCACAAGCTGAGTAGCCGGCTGTCTCATGTCAACCACTGTCTTTATACAGAGCTGACACTGTCACGTAATTCCTTCCAACAGTTCATCCACTCAGGTGTCGACCCCCTAGGGGGTGACATCACTATTACAGGCAATCTGCTCCGTCTCCACATCATTTTTCTCCTCATACATGTCGACACAAACGTACCGACACACAGCACACACACAGGGAATGCTCTGATAGAGGACAGGACCCCACTAGCCCTTTGGGGAGACAGAGGGAGAGTTTGCCAGCACACACCAGAGCGCTATATATATACAGGGATAACCTTATATAAGTGTTTTTCCCCTTATAGCTGCTGTATCTTTAATACTGCGCCTAATTAGTGCCCCCCTCTCTTTTTTAACCCTTTCTGTAGTGTAGTGACTGCAGGGGAGAGCCAGGGAGCTTCCCTCCAACGGAGCTGTGAGGGAAAATGGCGCCAGTGTGCTGAGGAGATAGGCTCCGCCCCCTTCTCGGCGGCCTTATCTCCCGTTTTTCTGTGAATTCTGGCAGGGGTTAAATGCATCCATATAGCCCAGGAGCTATATGTGATGTATTTTTAGTCATCTAAGTTGTTTTTATTGCGTCTCAGGGCGCCCCCCCCCCCAGCGCCCTGCACCCTCAGTGACCGGAGCGTGAAGTGTGCTGAGAGCAATAGCGCACAGCTGCGGTGCTGTGCGCTACCTTATTGAAGATAGGACGTCTTCTGCCGCCGATTTTCCGGACCTCTTCAGTCTTCTGGCTCTGTAAGGGGGCCGGCGGCGCGGCTCTGGGACCCATCCATGGCTGGGCCTGTGATCGTCCCTCTGGAGCTAATGTCCAGTAGCCTAAGAAGCCCAATCCACTCTGCACGCAGGTGAGTTCGCTTCTTCTCCCCTTAGTCCCTCGGTGCAGTGAGCCTGTTGCCAGCAGGTCTCACTGAAAATAAAAAACCTAAAACTAAACTTTTCACTAAGCAGCTCAGGAGAGCCACCTAGTGTGCACCCTTCTCGTTTGGGCACAAAAATCTAACTGAGGCTTGGAGGAGGGTCATAGGGGGAGGAGCCAGTGCACACCAGGTAGTCCTAAAGCTTTTACTTTTGTGCCCAGTCTCCTGCGGAGCCTCTATTCCCCATGGTCCTTACGAAGTCCCCAGCATCCACTTAGGACGTTAGAGAAAAGGTGTTTAGTCGCAAGAACGGGCCTTGCCGTGGTGCTGTTTGTACAGCGTTAGGTCACAAAGCAGCATTGCGGACCTAGTTTGGTTGGATTTCAGCTCGCTCTAGACAGGGACAGCATTGCTCTGAATTGAATAGCACCAAGAGCTTCCTCCAAGCGCTATTCAATCTGTGTTGAACTGAATTGACCCCTAAGAAGCAGAGACAAATGAAGGAGATAGAGAGAGAGAGAGAGAGAGAGATATAGGAGAAGCTTTCAGGAAATGGACTGAGATGTGAGTGTGCAGGGGATTAAATGTCAGTTTTAATTTCTTAACTACTCCTGCTACAACACAATACTTTCTAAACTTTTAATGTGTTAAGTCCAGCTAGTTTGACATGCTCTGCCTTTTGTTGGCGTAACTCCGCCTACATTACATTTTTAAGTAATCCCACCTACTTTGGTATTGGCTCCACCTACAGTTGGTTTGGTGCCGCTTACATGAGGCCACTTCTAGGAATTTTTCCAGGGCCACTTTTGTTTCCCAATCCGTCCTTGGAGGGGACCAATTCTCTTTCTGGCATATGGCACCAAAATGTCTAGTTACGTCACTGGCCCCTGGTGCATCACCAGAATTCATCATCTGCACTGGTGCAATCACACGTCCTGTAACCAGAGCTAGTGACTAGGGGTCTATTTACTAAGCCCTGGATGGAGATAAAGTCGATGGAGATAAAGTACCGGCCAATCAGCTGTGTCATTTTTCAAACACAGCCTGTGACCTGGCAGCTAGGAGCTGATTGGCTGCTACTTTATTTCCGTCAACTTTATCTCCACCCAAGGCTTAGAAAATAGTCCCATATGAATCTAGTAACCTTTGTACTTTATGGGATATTTCATGGCACCCATACCTACCTTATAATGTAATCCAGGAGGCCAGGCACCTTATAAACTGCACAAGGTGACTTGCCAGGAGCCACGTCATACTGAAAGGGAGAAAATCTCAATCCAGGACTGCTAATTCCACCATCAACAGTCCTGAGGAAGAAAAGGACTGAACCCCTCACCTACTGTACTTCCATTCTCCGCCTGTGTGTCTGTGTTTCAATAAAGCTTTGAATCCATCTAAATCCAAATGTCTTCATGTTCTCAATAAATCGCCTGGCCTGCGACTCCCGCTCCCTTACCCTTTCTTCACCCCATCACACCCATTAATCTTCGCTGGAAGTGCTGTCTTGTTTACATGATGAATGGATAGTGCAGTAGTGTCACAATGTATTCCCTGTGTTGTGCTATAGCGTATGACTGATTTATGTTGTTATGGTGTATCGTGTTTCGGCTTCTCTGCGATGCATTACCTTGGAATGGAAAGTCTTTACGCCTTTCTTGTGTACGCAAATAAAGTATAGGTTTCTCAATCTGAGTAGGTGTATCTCAGCAAGTTATAATGCTGGCCATACGGAACATAGGGGGTCATTCCGATCGCTTGCTGCAGTTTGTCGCAGCGCAGCGATCGGGTCAGAGCCGCGCCGGCGCATGGCTGTCATCGCTGCCTAGCGATCGCCTCTGAGACAGAGGCGGTCGTTGGGCGGGAGGGGGCTGTTTAGGAGGCGCGGTCCGACCAAATCAGGCGTGGCCAGACCGTTGGGGGGGGGTGGGCGGGCCGCGGTGTCTGCGTAACATCTCACGCAGCCGCTGCGGCCAGCAGCAGCGACAAACAGCTCACGGCCAGATGCAGGAGCTGCGCTGGCCGGGAGTTACTCCTGAAATACAAAAGCATCGCCGTTGTGCGTTGCTTTTGTATTTGTGGGGGGGGGGGGGGGGGCGGCACTGGCATGCGGGGCGGACTAGCCCTGTGCTGGTCGTCCCCCTGCATGTCAGGGAAGATGATGGTAGCTGTGCTAAATTTAGCACAGCTACGATCAACTCGGAATGACCCCCCTGGAGCACTACAATTTTCATCATGTCAAGCTTAATGAATTTGATTATATAATGATTTTGCAGTCGAGGCACCATTATAGATTTCTTAATTAAATGAGGCACTATTATAGATTAATTTACTTATTCAACGGGGTACTATTATAGATTCATTGACTTATTCAATGGGGGCACTATTTTAAATGCCTTTATTAAATGGAGACACTTTTATTGAGTTCTTTATTCAATGGGGTACTACTATTAATAAATGTATGTATTCACTGGAGGCACTATTATAGATTATATTATTCATGGAGCCACTACTATAGATTTTTTTATTCAATGAGCGCACTATAATAAATGTATGTATTCAATGATGGGTGCGTTATTATAGCTTTATTTACAATAGGGGTACTATATTTATATTTATGTTTTACTGAGTAAACATTTTAATACTGTTTATTATTTCACTGGTACCCACTGGCGAGGCATACCAGGAAAGCGTCTAGTGCTACGTGCATTTGGGAAGCATCTCTGGGGGTGGGGACAGATTTGGTCGGGGAACGCACCCAGAGAACTGGGTCAGATTGCAAATGGCATTGGGCTCTTCTGGAAATATTTTACATTTCTTTTTCTTATCTTTCTTTCTTTCTTTCTTTCTTTCTTTCTTTCTTTCTTTCTTTCTTTCTTTCTTTCTTTCTTTCTTTCTTTTCTCTATCACACACTCTTTCTTCCCTTTCTTTTTTTCTTCCTTTTCTATCGCTCTTTTTTTCTTCCTTCCTTTTCTATCGCACTTCTTTCTTTCTTTCTTTCTTTCTTTCTTTCTTTCTTTCTTTCTTTCTTTCTTTCTTTCTTTCTTTCTTTCTTTCTTTTCTCTATCACACACTCTTTCTTTCTTCCCTTTCTTTTTTTCTTCCTTTTCTATCGCTCTTTTTTTCTTTCTTTCTTTCTTTCTTTCTTTTTCTTCCTTCCTTTTCTATCGCATTTCTTTCTTTCTTTCTTTCTTTCTTTCTTTTCTCTATCACACACTCTTTCTTCCCTTTCTTTTTTTCTTCCTTTTCTATCGCTCTTTTTTTCTTCCTTCCTTTTCTATCGCACTTTTTTCTTTCTTTCTTTCTTTCTTTCTTTCTTTCTTTCTTTCTTTCTTTCTTTCTTTCTTTCTTTTCTCTATCACACACTCTTTCTTTCTTCCCTTTCTTTTTTTCTTCCTTTTCTATCGCTCTTTTTTTCTTTCTTTCTTTCTTTTTCTTCCTTCCTTTTCTATCGCATTTCTTTCTTTCTTTCTTTCTTTTCTCTATCACACACTCTTTCTTTCTTCCCTTTCTTTTTTTCTTCCTTTTCTATCGCACTTTTTTCTTTTTTTCTTTCTTTCTTTCTTTCTTTCTTTCTTTCTTTCTTTCTTTCTTTCTTTCTTTTCTCTATCACACACTCTTTCTTTCTTCCCTTTCTTTTTTTCTTCCTTTTCTATCGCTCTTTTTTTCTTTCTTTCTTTCTTTTTCTTCCTTCCTTTTCTATCGCCTTTCTTTCTTTCTTTCTTTCTTTCTTTCTTTCTTTCTTTCTTTCTTTCTTTCTTTCTTTCTTTCTTTCTTTCTTTCTCAAAAGCATGTGCTTTCAGTTATCTCACCTATCAGAACCATCCCTTTTTTGGGGGGTTAGATAATCAGCATCCTGTTAAGCTACTAGATAAGCTCAAAGCCTGATAAATGTCACAAAAGGAAGGAAAATCAGTAGAGTGCTATCTTCTGTGGCAATTTTTCAAAATTGCACTTTCGTAAATTTGTTCCCTGTAGGTTGTTAAGTCTGGAGTCTCTGCTGCTTTTCCCTCCTTGTACTGTGACTAGTTCTGGGGGGTTTGGTCCAGAAAGGGATTCCTATTAAATTGTTTCAGAAACACATTTAAGAAAAAAATCAATGATGTTTTGCAGTATCAGCAAGTTTACAGCGAGAAGCAGCTGGGGTGACATGAGCTGATATCTGAAAGAGGTCACTGGGCAAATGTAAACGCCAACCCTTTCATCAAAGGAAATGTTCAGTCTTTTTTGGGATTTGTTTCCAGAAATGCTGCTCGATTTATCCCTGTATATATGGAGTACATTAGTATTGAGAGCAAGGGAACTACGCTTTATTTGATATTGCGATGTTCTATGTGTGATGGTGATGCCTGAAGATGCCGGCTGTCGAGATCCTATCAGTTGTTGTAATATCAACGCCGGAATCCCGACACCCATCAGAATGTTGACGCTGGGATCCTGGCAGGGTCAGGAGACTGACACCATAATCCTGACAGCTGGCATACCAACCATAAGTATAGCGGGCGGGTTAGGGCCAGGTTTTAGGTTTAGGCACCATCCAGAGGGGTAAGGGTTAGGCTGTGTGTGTGGGGTGGGGGTGGGGGGGGGGGTAGGGTTAGCCTGTGGGGAGAGGGGGTTAGGGTTAGGCACCACAGGGGGGAGGTTAGGCTGTGGGGAGAGGGAGTTAGGGTTAGGCACCACCGGGGAATAGGTTAGGTTAAGGTACTAAGTGGGGAGGGTTAGGCTGCAGGGAGGGGAGGTTAGGGTTCGGCACACTAAGGGGGAGGGTTAGGCTGCAGGGAGGGGAGGTTAGGGTTCGGCACTAAGGGGGACGGTTAGGCTGCAGGGAGGGGAGGTTAGGGTTCGGCACTAAGGGGGAGGGTTAGGCTGCAGGGAGGGGAGGTTAGGGTTTGGCACACTAAGGGGGAGGGTTAGGCTGCAGGGAGGGGAGGTTAGGGTTCGGCACACTAAGGGGGAGGGTTAGGCTGCAGGGAGGGGAGGTTAGGGTTCGGCACTAAGGGGGAGGGTTAGGCTGCGGGGCAGGGGGGGTAAGTTAAGGTTTAGGCATCACTGGGGGGAGGTTTGGCTTAGGCACTAAGGGGTAGGATAGGGTTAGGCTGCGGGAAGGGAGGGTTGGGGGTAGGGGCAGGGCTGGATTAAGGTCTGTGGGGGCCCTGGACAACAAGCTTGTGGGGGACCCTATCACTAAAAGTATATAATAACAATGTTATAAAAATAAAGTATATATACATGTATAAATAATATATACTATATATACAAACACAGCCTCTTACACATTATGGGATGGACAGTGTGCAATGCGGTGCAGGGCCCAGACACATGCGCACAGGAGCACGCCAAGACAAAGCCCTGCACCGCCTCCCCCTGCCACATGCACTAAGTGCCCTGGAGTATGAACTCACTGGTGGCGGTGGCTGCTGCTCTATGGCCATGCCTGGCAACTGTTGGCTGGGGGTAGGGAGTGGGAGCTGTCAGTCAGCAAATACATGCAAACAGGGGCGTAACTAGAACTTTTGAGCCTCAGAGCAAAATTTTTACGGGGCCTCCAACTCAGGTCTCCCGAGAGAATGAGTGGCGGAAGGGACACAGAGAGTGACAGCAGGGACACAGACAGTGACAGCAGGGACACAGAGATAGTGGCGCCAGGGACACAGAGAGAGAGAGTGCCGGCAAAAGACAGAGGGGACATAGATAGGCAGCAAGGGCATAGAAACAGAGAGAGAGGCAGCAGGGACGTAGGGACAGAGAGAGGAGTAGCAGGGACGTAGGGACAGAGAGAGGGTCAGCAGGGACGGAGGGAGTGTCGGCAAAGACATACGGACAGATAGCCAGACAGCAGGGACGTAGGGACAGAGAGAGCCAGCAGGGAAGTAGGGTGGTCTCTGGAGTACAGCGAGCTCTCACTCTGCAGCAAGGATGAAGTAGAAATGGAACACAACACACAGTGCCCGTCTGCTTCCACTTCCTGTGTCATGTGTACACAGCACACCTCCCAGCCTGCCTGTCATGTAACTGTAGTCCCACCCCCAGCAAACTTCCCCTGCCGAACCTCCTGTGTTCAGTGCTGTGGAGACGCTGCTGGGGTGATTTGTAGCGCTCCACAGCAGACACTGCTGGCTGGATGTATATTGCCTGTTAGTCAAACGAGTGAGTGAGGAGGAGGAGGGACGCTGTGTCTGGACTCTGGGAGCTGCATCTGACAGCTCTGCTCGGCAGAGGGAGGAAGGAGCAGGGCTGGCAGTGAGGGAGAGAGGAGGGAGCAGGGCTCTTCACACTGCCGTGCCGCTGCCTATCACACGGGTTGAGAGGTGCAGCGGCAGCTCGGCGGGCGGAGCTGGCCAGAGGCCACGTACTGGGGAAATTGGAGACACAGCTGAATCATGCATTCAGCATTTCAGTGCCGGCGGCGGGCGCAATGCAGGGGGTGCGGCGGTGGGCTCAAAGGAGGGCTAGAGTCAGTGGCGGGCGAAATGCGGGGGGCAAGTGTGGGAGCCCCTAATGTGTGGGGGCCCCAGGACTTCCGCCCCTGTCGCCCCTAGTTGGATCCGGCCATGGGTAGGGGAGAGGGGATAACATATCTCCCCCCCATCGGCATCCTGTCCGGCAGTCAAACATACTGAACCTGTGTGACGCTTTATATCGCATTGCTCAGAGTATTCCAATTAATGTGATAAAAGTCCTACTAATATAAGAGGAGTTTGAAGTATAACTATAGTATATTAGCATCACGGGTTTATTATAAATGACTGATATTAAAGGCACATTTTATGCTTTGTGTCATTTGTCATTACACGTTTCTAATGACTCTTTTGGTATAAAACACCTGTTTTGAAGCTGGGGGTAATGGGACTAATAACAGCCTATAATGTAATGAGGCTTATCGCGCCAATATGTGTTACCGTCGTCACTGAAGCTGCACGCCACCTATAGTACAGCAGATGTGACTGGTCCACCCTGGAATCGACCCGGCAATAAATGTGATAAATCAACGTGGCAAGCGCAGACCTATCCTGGATGCAAACAGGATTCACATGAGAAGGGGACAATTAGTCCCAGTATTACAGAGAGGGAGAGGCCAAAGGACGTCATCATTTCCTCCGAAGAGAACATTCTACAGTGATCATATATTTGGTTTATTTGCAAACTTATATTACAAGCAGCGCGGTCTGATAAATGTTCTTTCTGTATGCAAAGCAAACGTTGGTCTTTAAATATTAGCTGGTCCGAATAAATCTAATGTGTAAAATTATTTTGTTGGAGTTTGGGGGTAGATTGCTTAAGCTTCTTAAAAATGAAAAGTGGAAGTGTTGCCCCTAGCAGACTGCAATGATTGGAAAGCATTATGTGAAAAGATTGCAGCAATGAACTACAACTCCCATCAGCCACGCTGATGTCATGGTGACATCATCAGCAAATTGCCTGCAGCATGGTAAGAGCAGCTTGTGTTTGACTCTTTAACAAAGGCTTGGACTGGCCGATTAGGAGGGGAAGGGTCAGTGTGCAGTCTCGAAGCAAGGCCTCCCAAACATTTTGCAGAGTCAACAGTGCATGTGCAGGTCTCCGGGAATATGGCACCCGCACCATGCTCCCAGATATTTCTATACAGCGCACATGCAGGTCTCCAGGAATATGGCACTTGCACCATGCTCCCAGAGATTTCCATACAGTGCATGTGCAGGTCTCCAGGAATATGGCACCTGCACCATGCTCCAAGAGATTTCCGTACAGCGTATGTGCAAATCTCCGAAAATATATTGACTTCTGAGGACCAACTTGAGATCCGGTAAACTATATTGGGGCAGTTACAGTAGGTAGATGGAATATCACAGCAAACAGCATAGACAGTAACTCACAGATAAGGACAGTTATCGTAGACTTACCATTGTTAACTTTCTTTCTGTGAGGTATATTGGGTTCCACAGGAAATATATTGGGGTGTAGAGTGGATCTACAGCTTTAGCTGTCCCAGGATTCATTGGGGCCTCCTCTATAACCCCGCCTCCAGAAACTGAGACCTCAGTTTCGTTAACCAGTCCAATGCAGGAGCAGACAAGAGAGAAGGCAGATGTTAGTCACACAGAACCACATTCTCATGACAGGAGAAGGTACCAGCGGCTAATGCCATACAACCCAAAGAAGCTAGGTGGGTCAGGGTAGGTGCCCTGTGGAACCCAATGTATCTTGCAGAAAAAGTGTTAACAATGGTAAGTCTACCATGACTCTCCTTTTCTGCAGCAGCTTACATTGGTTTCCACAGGGAAAACATCGGAGATGTCCTAAAGCAGTTCCTCATGGGAGGGGACGTGCCTTAGCGGATGTGAGAATCAGGCGTCCAAAGGAAGCATCCTGGGAGGCAAAGATTTCAAAGGCATAGTCCAGCCTGCGCATAAACTTGTGCAATCACCATTCTAATCCATCTGGCCAAGGTTTGCTTATTCGCGGGCCAGCCACATTTGTGGAAACCAAGCAGGACAAAAAGGGTATCTGACCTCCTGATAGAGGCAATCCTCTCCACATATATAGGGAGAGCCCTTAACATATCCAAAGAACGCTCTTTGGAAGACAAGTCTGAAGAGATAAAGGCCGGAACCACAATCTCTTGGTTAAGGTGAAAAGATGAAGATGACACCATCTTAGGCAAATAACCTGGTCGAGTTTGTAGAACCGCCCGGTCTCAATGAAATACCAGAAAGGGTGGATGACAGGGCAAGACACCTAAGTCCGATACCCATATTGCAGAGGCAAGAACAGGACCTTGGCCTTGAGCCATTTAAGGTCCACTGATTCAAGAGGTCAAATGGAGACTCTTGCATGGCATTCAGGACAACAGACAGATCCCATGGAGCCACAGGAGGCACATAGGGAGGCTGAATCCATAGGACAGCCTGAGTGAAAGTATGAACGTCAGGTATAGACGCAATTTTTCTCTGAAACCACACAGATAAGGCAGATATGTGAACCTTGAGGGAGGCCAGATGAAGACCTAAGTCCAGGCCTCTTTGCAGAAAACTCAGAATTCTGGAAATTCTGAATTTATAGGCATCGTAATTCTTATCAGCACACCAAGTTAAGTAAGAATTCCAAACACTGTAATATATCTTTGCCGGTTTACGGGCCTTCGACATACTGTAGTTTGAATAACCGCCTCGGAAAAACCTTTGGTCCTCAGGAATGATGCTTCAAGAGCCATGCCGTCAAAGCCAGCCTGGACAGTTCTGGGTACAGACAAGGGCCCTGTACGAGCAGGTCTGGTCGCTGAAGAAGTAGAAGGGGATGCCCTGTTGACAGACATTACAGGTCTGAGAACCAATGCCATCTGGGCCACGCTGGAGCGACTAGAAGTAGCATTCCTCCTTTTTGTTTGAACTTCCGTAGGACCCTGGGCAGGAGTGACACTGGAGGGAACACGTAGGGCAGGCGAAAGTTCCATGGAACTGCCAATACGTCCACGCATGCTGCTTGAGGATCCCTGGTCCATGAACATTGTGATTGTGTCGAGACACCATGAGGTCTACGTCCGGGAGGCCCCACCTTTCCACTAGGAGTTGAAAGACTTATGGATGAAGATGCCAATCTCCAGCATGCACGTTCTGGGGACCGAGGAAGTCCACTTCCCAGTTTAGGACGCCCGGAATGAACACTGCTGGCAGATGTCGTTCCGGCCAGCAAAGGATTTTTGACACTTCCATCATTTGCCATGCGGCTTTGAGTGCCTTGATAGTTTATGTACAGTATGCCACTGTGATGGCATTGTCTGACCGTACTTGAACAGGCCTGTTCCATACCAGAGGCAGGGCAAGAGATAGTGCATTGAATACTGCCCTCAGCTCCAGAATATTTATTGGGAGGAGTGATTCCTCCTTGGTCCAACGACCTTCGAAAAGAGTGTTGCTCCAACACCCCTCCCCATCCCCTCGGACTGGCATCCGTAGTCAGTAGGAGCCAGTTGGGGATCCAGAAGGGACGGCCCCTGCTCAATTGCTGGTCAGCAGGCCACCAGGTCAGCGACAGACGAACCTCCGGAGTTAAAGAGAGAATGTGAGATCTTATCCGATGAGGCAGTTTGTCCCACTCGGAAAGGATCAACCATTGTAGAGAGCGGGAATGAAATTGAGCGTACTCTACCATGCTGAAGGCCGACACAATCAGGCCAAGTACTTGCATTGCCGAGTGTATCAACACTCTGGGATGACGAATGAAGTGTCTTATCCTGTCCCGAAACTTCAGGACCTTGTCTGGAGACAGGAACAGTCTTTGACTGTGTGTGTCCAGGAGCACCCCCAGATGCACCATGCTCTGAGTTGGGACCAGCAAGGATTTATTCTAACTGGGCTTGCAGGAAGGTGACCGTCAGTTGCAGATGACTGAGGAGGACTTCGTGGGAATTTGTCAGAATCAGCAGGTCGTCCAAGTAAGGCAGGATTCTGATTCCCTGGCGATGGAGATGTGCCATCATCACAGCCATAACCTTGCTGAAGATCCAAGGAGCCGTAGCCAGTACAAATGGCAGAGCCTGGAATTGGTAGTGAGAGTTGCCAACAGCAAACTGCAGGAACTGCTGATGTGACAAGGCAAAAGGAATATGCAGATATGCATCCTGTATATACAGGGATACTGTATAGTCTCTGGGTTCCATAGCCAGCACAATCGAGCGCAGCATTTCCATACGAAACCTGGACACTCTCACAAACTTGTTCAGAGATTTGAGGTTGAGTATAGGCCGGAAGGACCCTTTGGGTTTCGGGACCAGAAACAGGGTCGAGTAGTAACCTCTACCTCTCTGGGACTGAGGTACTGGCACAAGCACTCCTGTACTCAGGAGAGTACTCACAACCATTTGTAGAACTTGCACCTTTAACGGATCCGAAGGGAGAACTGTGGTGCAAAACTGGTGAGGGGGACGTCTCTTGAAGGAGACAGCGTACCCGTGAGAGACAACTTCCAGTACCCATGCATCTGAAGTAGTCTTTAACCAGACCTGGGTGAACTGTAGAAGTTAGCCTTCCACCCTTGGGTCCTCATGTTTTGAAGCAGGCTGACGGGCTGCCCAGGATTGTTTTGGCTTGGGCTTAGTGGTTTTGGAGCACGAGATTGTCTTGGGTATGCCTGGCCCTTTGCTTTCCCTTTAGACCAAAAGGAAAGAACAGTGGTACCTTTTGCCTTCTATGCAAAAGGATTAGTGGTTGGGAGAAAAGCCATCTTAGCGGCTGCCAATTCAGACACAATTTTATTTAGGTCTTCCCCAAACAAAATGTCCCCAGTGAAGGGGAGTACCTCCGAGGTCTTTTTGGAGTCTAGGTCCACTTTGCACGACCTCAACCACAGTATGCGGTGAGCCAGGACAGACGTGGTCGACGCCTTGGCTGACAATACTCCCGCCTCAGAGGATGCCTCCTGAATGTAATAGGCGGCGGTGGTAATGTGAGACAGGTATTGTCAGAAATATTCTCGGGCTGCTCTTCCTCTAATGCCTGAACCCACGCTTCAATACCTTTTGCAGCCCAGGAGGCAGCTATAGTGGGTCTATGAATAGCCCCTGTAAGGGAGTATATAGATTTCAGGCATCCCTCCACATGCTTATCTGTCGGTTCCTTCAGTGAGGTGACAGTGGTGACAGGCCGAGTGGATGACACCACAAAGCGGGTGACATGAGAGTCCACCGGCGGTGGAGTCTCCCATTTGTTACACAACTCTGCAGGGAGAGGATAGCGAGCCAAGGCAGAGGAAATTACTTCCCTGGATTAGACCAGGGTTCCCACCTGATGTCCACTAGATGGTCAGAATGAGGTAAAACAGTTTTAACCACCTTCTGCTGTTTAAACTTATCAGTTTTCTTTGCCACAGTAGTGGAAACCTCATCATCAGTGATTTGTAGGATTAGCTTAAGAGCAACCACTAAGGCAGGGACATCAATTTGCAATGGAGAATTCTCATCAGTAACACAGGATTCAGGAGAGCGGTCTGCGACTCTATGCTTAAGTTGAGACTTCTCCGCCGCAAGTACCCTGGAACCAGGCCACGGGAGTATGCGACTCCACTTAGGAGGTGATGGAGCTGCAGCGCTGAATTTCACTCTGGTGCACTGCTGACAGCCCAGAGAAGAAATCAAGGCTGCCCAGTGCAGCCCTCCTGTTAGGAACCCTGCTGCTGCAGGCACCAACTTGAAACTGAGCTCTCAGTGCCTGGAGGAGAGGTTATAGAGGAGGCCCCAATGCATCCTGGGACAGCTAAAGCTTTTGCCTGTTGGTGCCTCTGGATCAAGATCCACTCTACACCCTGATGTTTTCCCTGTGGAAACCAATGTAACCTACTGCAGAAATGGTAATGCAGCAGGAGTCATCTGGTATAAGTAAACGCCTCCTGCTTACATTAGTGATCCGTGCTGTGTCCTATGATGCAGCCTTGGATCACCTGTGACATCATCGGCCGGCTGGCTGACCCGTGGGGTCACGCACGCCGGACGCTGCAGGAGTGACTCAGAGAATAGGAAATCTCCATCTTCCAATGGAGATCCTAGCCTCAGCACTCCTTCGTTTTGGGAAACGGCTGCTGTTTCCTCCCAACAAATTGTCAATCTATACTGACATCTGTAGCCGTAGTACAAACGACGATGCCGGACCGGTCTGCACATACACAATTCTGGTCTGGTGCATGCGCAAATTACCAAACATCGGTATGTAGCGTCATGTTCCTCATCTGAATCTGATCTGAATTAGGCACCATGCTCTCAGTCAGGGTCGGACTGGCCCCCAGGGGTACCAGGGAAACCACCGGTAGGTCCCACTGCCTGAGGGCCCACTCCTTCCTCTAGGGATCAGATTCCAGACTGTGCACTTGTATTATACATGGTAGATATGTCGCATTACACTGCACTATACTATTGTGTATCTCAAGCCTCTATGGAGGCTGGCCACACACCCTTTGTAGGCTGGCCACACCCTTAAGTATGGGCCCCTATCACTGCATTCCCCCGGTGGGTCCTTCATGCCTCAGTCCGACACTGCTCTCAGTGACTTCTTGACTGCGCATGTGCATTTCTCAAATGGTGCAGTGACCATTTTCCCGGTGTTTTCTGCTACTACCGCAGTGCTGGCTCAGGACTCCGGAGATGTGAGTATAATTACGGGTGCAGGGTGTGTGGTGTGGGCCCATCTGCACCCATTATAGATCCACCAATATAAGTGGTGTGATCTATGCTTGGTACTTATGATATGACATTCCACTGTGCATTGTACTTAAGGATGAGGGGTTTAATATTCACTGAAACGTCGCTGCGGAGACATCGTCACCGGAGCTCACCCTCGCGTGACTGCTGGGACCCGGAAGAAGATGATGGAGAAGCTGCAGTCGCCGGAAGAAGATAAGACACATCTAGACCACTAGGGACGGTTTGGCGACAGTTCATCATGTTGACGTATCATCCATGTAGATATGACGAATGTCGATATGGGGACTGTCGACCAATCAAATCCAACCGACCAATCAAATCCAACCCATCAAGTACATTCTTTAAAATGATGGGTAGGAGCTGTTATTAGCAAGGTGTCCACTTCTACACGCTCTAGATCAGGCCTGGCCAACCTGTGGCTCTCCAGCTGTTGTAAAACTACAAATCCCATCATGCTTTGCCACAGTTTTGTTATTAGGGAATGCTAAAACTGTGGCAGGGCATGCTGGTATGTGTAGTTTCACAACATCTGGAGAGCCACAGGTTGGCCAGGCCTGCTCTAGATGATTAATACATCTCCCTCAATGTCCAGGAGGTCTCCCGTAAGTCACGGGTCTCCAAAACACTGCAGTGTAGGTACCAACTAAGAACAATGAGGCAGATGTATTAAGCCTGAAGAAGGGATAAAGCAGTGATAAGTGGAAGGTGATAACGCTCCAGTCAATCAGCTCCTAACTGTCATTTTCAAAACATAATGATTGGCTGGTGCGTTATCACCTTGCACTTATCACTGCTTTATCACTTCTCCAGGCTTAATACATCTACCCCAGTATGCCTGTAACTGAGGACAGACTGTACTTGTACTTTTAAACTGTCCCTATTTAGACGGGACAGTCCCAATTTGAGAGGACAGTCCGACCTTCCTAACAGTCGTCATTACTTGTTTGAAAGTGGAATCTTTTATGTATTATAAGATCACTAATAAGCGCCACTGAAAGACAAGATATATTGCCAGGCGACAATGTTATATCATGGCCTCCTCGTAGCCAAACCGCACCATGGCCGTGCTCCAATCAGATAGGTCACACACTTTACTCTCACTAAACACCCCTAACTTGGGGCAAAGGATCTGTCAGGAAAGGTTACTAGCGACAGCAGTGACTGCTCCGGCACCAATCACGCTCCAACACCAAACGCCAACGTATATTAACAAAAACAGAAGACTGTAACGCCTGTTTCTAATTACTCCCCTATATAAATTATACAACACAGATGTCACCATGCATATGAAATCCACTATTACAGAAAAATATTGAGTGTTTCATTAACACAAGCACTTATATCAAACACTGCATAGAAAATTCATGGCACTGGCCAATAATTACATTGAATCATTTAAAATGCATATAAACATCTGCCGTCCTCTAGTCTTGTCAATAGGGCGCGTAAATAAGGCCAACATATGCTGTAGAAATGTTCTATATACAGTAAATCTTATGTGGATTGTATAGATGCCCACACTAGTTAATAAAGCGCAACTGAATATGCTGGCACTATATATGTAACTAATAATAATAATAATAATAATAATAATAATAATAATAAAAAATACAATGAGAATGTTGTACAGAATTGACTACAATTAGTCTTCCACAAAGCCAGACTTAAGGGTCTATTGGGGACATGTACTAAGCAGTGATAAAAGTGGAGAAGTGAGCCAGTGGAGAAGTTGCCCATGGCAACCAATCAGAATTGATGTAACATTTTTTATCATTTGCATACTATAAACATATACAGAGCAGCTGATTGGTTGCCATGGGCAACTTCTCCACTGGCTCACTTCTCCACTTTTATCACTGCTTAGTACATGTCCCCCTATGTACTAAGCCTTGAATGGAGATAAGATGGACGAAGATAAAGTACCAGCCAATCAGCTCCTAACTGCCGTGTTACAGGCTGTATTTGAAAAATTACAGGAGCTGGTTCCATTCAAGGCTTAGTACATAGAGCCCTTTATATCCAATATGTATAATGTTCTCAATAAGATATATACATGACTGTGTTATTTTAGTCCATGATCATCAATCTAAGGCCCCCTAGCACAGGGGGCCTTAGATCTCACTCTCCAAGGCTTGATAAATCTGGGCCTCAGATCTTCCTAGAGGAACAGTAGTAACTCCTTCACTAGAACCATTCCATCTCCTATTGGAATGACTCAGGCCCCACAGGAGGCACCTCTCTGACATCACAGCTCACCAAGGGCGTCTGTGCGCGCAGATCTGTCCAACTAAGAATTAGGTCTTATGTCAAATCACTTGTAAGAGAATGAGCAGCGCTCAGTGAATATTATGCCGCAGCATTGCCGGCTACATTAGGAGGCACTCCAAAAACACAAAGAAATGACCCATTATAAACGGGACCGTTGGGAGATACGACTTGGAAGAGGTTGTATCCGACACCTTCTTTGGATGATTGAAGCCTGCCCTCCAGTAGGGGGCAGTGTGTGTCTCTCTGGGCATATACAGGTCCAATGAGCTTCAATAAAGTCATATCTGTGCAAGTTTTTGCTTTTCCAACCTACTTATTCCTCTCGTTAATTTACCATTACTTAATCTGGAAAGTTTCTCTGCTCATTTCACAATAAATAATACTAACGATATTTATATAACACTTTTCACTTAATAGGACTGAAAGTACTTTACAATTGTCTTTACGGGGCTCAAAACACAAAATAAGCTTGACAGTAGATATTAGTAAATGCTGAGTAAATAGATAAGTCTTTAGTCTGTTTTTATGGGATTCTAGAGTGGCGGCTCCTCCCACTGTGGTGGTCACTCCGAGTTGATCGCTAGCTGCATTTGTACGCAGCGCAGCAATCAGGCTAAAAAACGTCAGTTCTGCTCATGCATATGCAGCGCAATGCGCATGTGCGTCGTACGGGCACAACGAACGATGTAGTTTTGCACAGGGTCTAGTGAAGCATTTCAGTCGCACTGCTGGCCGCAGAGTGATTGACATGAAGTGGGCGTTTCTGGGTGTCAACTGACCGTTTTCAGGGAGTGTTCGGAAAAACGCAGGCGTGCCAGGAAACACGCAAGCGTTGCTGGGCGAACGCAGGGCGTGTTTGTGACGTCAATACAGGAACTGAATAGTCTGAAGTGATCGCAAGCGCTGAGTAGGTTTTGAGCTACTCTGAAACTGCACAAAAAAACTTTGTAGCCGCTCTGCGATACATTCGTTCGCACTTCTGCTAAGCTAAAATACACTCCCAGTGGGCGACGGCATAGCGTTTGCACGGCTGCTAAAGACTGCTAGCGAGTGAACAACTCGGAATGATCCCCTGTGCGGGGGAACACTGTCGGAGCCACAAAGTTGAAAGCTCAAATTAATACTTGCCTACTTTTTGCATCAGACATGCTCCCTTATTACAATTACCTTACCAAGCTCAAAACAAAAAGTAGATATTGGGATCTTTTTACAGCATTAATACGTGGTGATAAGGTTAATCATTTTTTTAGTGCTTAGTTTATCAATGAAATATCACCTGGTCAGGTTAGCAATAACCAGCCGCATTGCCTATGCTAGTGCGGAGCAGTAAATTATAGCTCAGTGCTTTGCCGCCAATGGGGGTCATTCCAAGTTGATCGCTCACTGCTATTTTTCGCAGGGCAGCGATCAGGTTACTACTGCGCATGCGTATGCACCGCAATGCGCACGTGCGTCGTACGGGTACAAAGCGGATTGTAGCTTGGCGATGGATTTAATGAAGAATCCATTCACACAGCCAATCGCAAGGAGATTGACAGGAAGAGGGCATTTGTGGCTGGCAACTGACCGTTTTCTGGGAGTGTTTGGAAAAACGCAGGCGTTTGCAGGGCGGGTGTCTGATGTCAATTCCAGAACCAAAAAGACTGAAGTGATCGCAAGGGCCGAGTAAGTCCAGAGCTACTCAGAAACTGCAAAAAACTTTTTCGTCCCGCTCGGCTGCACAGGCGTTCGCACACTTGCAAAGTGAAAATACACTCCCCCGTGGGCGGCGACTGTGCGTTTGCACGGCTGCAAAAAGTAGCTAGCGAGCGATCAACTAGGATCATTCAGATTTGGGCATTTAGTTTCGCTCAGTAGATGGGAAAAAAAGTTAACAAGAGATTAAAAATATGTGGGGGTCTATTTAATAATCCTCCAAAAACCCTAAGACCACAGTGGAACTAGACGCTAAGCGTCTAGTTCCCTTCGTGGAGAGGACCTTTGCTGTGCGGTGCGCGATGACGTCAATGCGCACCGCACATCATTACAGTAAAGGTCCTCTCCACGTAGGGAAACTAGACGCGTAGCGTCTAGTTTCCCTTCACAACGGGCAGCCGACGAAGGGAAACTAGACGCGTAGTGTCTAGTTTCCCTTCACAGCGGGCAGCGGCAGCGGGGGGCACAGCAGCAGTGGATCTTGCCATGATGCGGCGCCCTCCGGATGGCGCCGGCGCCCTCCGGAAGGCGGCGCCCCGGGCAAAAGTCCTGCTTGCCCGTGGCAAGATCCGCTACTGTTCCCCGTGTTTTGCATCCAGAAAGTAGCTGTTATATGTTTAACAAGGAAAGCAGCAGGACAAGTTGTGCTGCCGCTTCTAGCCACTACCTCCATCTAAGAACGGCGATGGCGGTCACCGATAAAAGAAAAATGCTATAATGATAAAATAAACCTTTTTTTTTTATGTATTTATTTCACTTGTTTCTATTTTTTTTTTATTTTTTATGAATGAGCGCTGACTGGACTTCAAATGCATATTTTAAGTTATTTTCTTATATTATCCTTTTCCTCAAATTGCATTGGCACTTGTAATGCAATCCTTGTCAAATAGGCTTCCCCATTTTTTTTGCAAGGAGAATCTATCACTGGATAACACTAATAAATCATATCACTGTCTCAGGCTACCACCAGTTATAGCATTGGTATCGCCAGGGGTTAACCCTTGGTGTACAGGGAGCCATTATCCTTAGTTATACTCCATACTACCCTGAAATGCAGCCTATTGCTTCTATCCATAGAATTACAGGAAGTCTGGGGTGCGGTGAAAACATACTTCCTCCATAAGTACACAACTGCCCAAATCAAGTGCCCAATGCTCCTCTATAGCTATTTGTTGGTGCTATTTGTAGTGTCACTGCACATTCAGATGTGACCTATTTCAGCTGCGAAACGAAGGTCTGTTTCTGGTTTTCCCAATTGCAGCGATCTGGGCGGAATTTAATAATTGATGCACAAAAAAGCAGCGTTAACGTCAGGTAATTTAGTTCAGTCAAGGTCATTGCAGTAGTTGGAAAGTAGTTAGGAAACCGCATAGCACAGATTCATAAGTGTAGTGGATCAAAGACTAATGTAACAGCTATAGGTAACCATGAAATAAGACAGAAATGCTGCTCTAAGAGCACAAAGAGTGAGAAGCTGACGGGAAGTCAAATGTTGGGACTTTCATCTGTACAGTAATATTATCATTGAGATAACAATAGCCCCCATTTATAAAACCTTGGAGAGTGATAAATAGCACGGTAATAATTAACCAACCAATCAGCTCCTAACTTCCATGTCACAGACAGTGGGGCATATGTATTAACCTGGAGAAGGCATAAGGAAGTGATAAACCAGTGATAAGTGCAAGGTGATAAACGTACCAGCTAGTCAGCTCCTAACTGCCAATTTGCATATTGGAGCTGATTGGCTGGTGCATTTATCACCTTGCACTTATCACTGGTTTATCACTTCCTTATGCTGTTTCCAGGTTAATACATCTGCCCCTGTGATTGAAAAATGACAGTTCGGAGCTGATTGGTTGGTACTTCATCACCGTGCAATTTATCACTCTCCAAGGCTTGATAAATCTGGGCCAATATTCTTAGTAACCCATAAAATCATTAAAGGGGTTTTCCAGCATCAGGCATTTTAGTTTATTGGTATGGCCAACAATCAACATTGCCTTCATTTTTGTTAGTTTCTGTATGCTGTGCTCTTCAGCCTTGATTTAAATCAGGCAACGTTTTGTCTGTGACGGAAATAACCGCAGCTGCTTTTTATCAAAATGTGGCAATAAAAAAATGAAATCACTTATCATCAAAATTCATCCAGAAAATCGGAGTATTACTGATTTGTCCCGGAAATACTGGCCAGTACCTTAACCCTTAGTATACCAAGGGGGGTCTTCTGAGGACCCCATAATGTTATTTGTTGTGATCCTGACGTATCTATAACAACTATTTTACTCCTGATTTTTCTAAGTGTTCCGCATCGGATTGAGATACATACTGTGTAATTAGGCTTATAAAATGTTCTTTCAAAAAACGTAAATAATAAAAAACACAATTGGGGTCCCACCGGGACCCCGCTTTGTATACTACTGTACGTTACAAATGCAGAACGTTTTATATGTGAGAAACACAGGAAAACAACCACCACTGAGACATGTGCTGAGGACTGTAGCGATGGCAACATGAATAGTGATGTATTGTTACCGTAGTAAAATGATATAACCTTTATACAAGAATATACAGTATCCAATCGGATGTAAAAATGTACACACTGTAATGAAGAAGAATATATGGCTTTTATTGGCTAACTACTCTTGAAATAAACAAACAAAATATTTTATGCTAACTGTCGTACCCTTACTAGAAAGTATCCCTTCAGAAACCTCCAAAAAACATAATTTTAGTAATTTACCGCATCAAACAGTTGAGAATTTAGACAAAAAACCGTGGGGTCCTCTGAACACCCCAGCTTGGAAAGTACGTTGACGAGGTCGACTTGGTATATTAAGGGTTAACTTACTCTTTCGCTGGGTCAGTCTCTCTAGTCATACGCCTGGCCAGTTCAGATATGGACTTCCACTAACACAAATATAACAAATGTATTACAGTACGTTGGGTACAACACTTTCTGGTGGTCATTCCGAGTTTATCGCTAGCTGCATTAATTCGCTGTGCAGCGATGAGGCAAAAAAAGCCTCACTTCTGCGCAAGCATATGCGACGCAATGCGCACGCGTCACGTACTATTACAACGAACGATGTAGTTTCACACAAGGTCTAGCAAAGCTTTTCAGTCGCACTGCTGGCCGCAGAGTGATTGACATGAAGTGGGCGTTTCTGGGTGTCAACTGACCGTTTTCAGGGAGTGTTCGAGAAAACGCAGGCGTGCCAGGAAAAACGCTGGCGTGGCTGGGCGAACGCAGGGCGTGTTTGTGACGTCAAAACAGGAACTAAACAGTCTGAAGTGATCACAAGCGCTGAGTAGGTATTGAGCTACTCAAAAACTGCAGGAAAAAAATTGCCGCCGCTCTGCGATCCTTTCGTTCGCACTTCTGCTAAGCTAAAATACACTCCCAGTGGCAGGCGGCATAGCGTTTGCACGGCTGCTAAAAACTGCTAGCGAGCGAACAACTCGGAATGACCACCATTGCCAATGAGTAATGGATATGTAGCCCTAACAAGACCCAAGGTGAGAGGGCTGAAGAACCAGACTATTCTCTCATCCCCAATTCTCAGTTGCTGACGTTCTCCAGTAGAGGGCAGGATAGAGACAGGATCCTGTATCTCTAGTTGGGAGGATGCTTCACAGTTTTCCAGCTGTAACACAAAAGTCACATTAACTTTACAGCCACAGTAACCCGAAGACTCAGCCTTTGGCAGCCAATGACCATTATGACTTCATGAGAAGCACATGCGAATGTAACCCTCTCAGGGAGAAAAACTGTGTAACACTGGGCCGTTTTGTAACACATTATATTCAGAGGTTATTTTCCAAAGTGATGTTAGAGAAAAGATATGTAATGTTCCGCAAGGGGTTATATATTCCATTCCAACTCATGGTTTTTTTTAATTGAAGTTGTTTAATAACATAACTTTTATATCAGAAGGGAAAGTGATGTGATTTTTGTTTGTTATGCAAATCGCTTTTTAGGAAGAAAAGTGGGAAAACAAACTTTATCTCCAAGAAGATAACTTTGTGAGACATCAGACCAGAGGAATGTTCACAGCAGAACAGAGTTTTTCAGGAGAAGGGAAACGGAGATCACAGTCCCCGCAATCTTCCCGCACACGTGAGAGAGGCGCCTCACAACAATACTCCATCCACTACATATCTCTCAGGGGGTGGGATGTACTAAAGGAAAAATGGTGTAAAACCCCCGAAAACAGGGGTTTTACCGCATTTTCAAATTTACTAAGACCCTACCGCCGTTTTTTCGCCGTCCAGGGTATCGCCATCTCTGGATGGCGATACCCTATAGAAGCCTATGGGCTTATCGCCGACCACCGCAACCCGCCGTCCCCCACCGCAGACGCCGACCGCCCTCCCCCCCAGCATACCTTCCTCCAGGCAGCCCTGGTACCGGAAGGTAATCTCCTCCTCCCCCTAGTAACGCAGCCGGAGGTCCTTCCGGCTGCAGGGGGTAGGAGGAGGCGCCGGGGTAGCCTGCTGCCTGCTTCCCGGCGTGCAGGCAGTGTGAAGACCCCTGGGAGGTGATGGAGACCCCCCCCTTCCGCAGACCACCTCACAGGTATCGCGGGGGGGCCTCCATCACCGCATTGCGATATTGACCGCATATGTTAGTACATATGCGATCAACATAGCTGCGGTAGGTGGCGAGGGGCGGCGATGTATCTTAATACATCCCGCCCAGGGGGAGATTTATCAAAGCTCGGAGAGAGATGGAGGAGAGATCGAGGGCAGGATAAATCCAGGCCTGTTTTTGCTGTCAAACCTCCGAAATTGCCGTTTTTGGAGGTTTGGCCGCATTTCTCATAAACACTGTGTAGCATACAGGAGGTCACTATAGGACATAACGGGAAGGGGAAAGGGGGTACTATGTGGTATACATGGAGGTACTGTGGGGAATATTGGGGGGCACTGTGTGACATATTCGGGTGGGAGCACCGTGGAGCATAGATGGGGGGCACTGTAGAGTATATTTGGAAGGGGCACTTGGGCATACTGGTGGGAGGTATAACACTGCTGTGTGCTGCTGTGAACATTCTGATGACCTTACTGACTACTGGTCATTATAACTGAGGACACTTTGGAAGTTAGAGAGTAGGTAAAGGTGCTCAGACCACTGGCGTATTTATAATGGGTATATTGTGAGCGGTGCACAAGGGCCCCCGGGGACCACGGCGGGCCCACACCACACAACCTGCACCCATTTTTGCAATACTTACCCTCCGGAGTGCTGCATCCTCAGCAGCGCTGCAGAAAGCACTGAGAAAATGACGCAGCAGAAATTTCTCTGGCATTTCCGTAGTAGGAAAATCACTGGGAAAATGGCCACCATGCCATTTTCCCAGAGACCTGCTCATGCGCTCTAGGCTCTGGGACAGCGCTAGGGTCACCTAGTGCCCAGAGTCTATTGTTCTGCCGGCTAGAGAGGAGGGGGCCCAGACAAACTCTGCACACATGCCTCCTCCTCTCTTGATGTGCCCCAAGCAGGGCCGGTTCTACGCCTTGTGGCACCCAGTGCGAAAGTTTCCACTGGCGCCCCCCTGGCATCAAAACAGTTAGTTTGCGAAAAATAGGGGCATGGCTTCATAGGGGAGGGTCGTGGCCACAGTTATGCCCCCAGTAGCTGTGCTCCCAGATTTGCCCCAAGTAGTTGTGCCCCCCACTTGATTTGCCCCCAGTAGATTTGCCCCCTGTAGCTGTGCCCCCAGTAGTTGTGCCCCCCTGTACTTATGCCTTCCTGTAGCTGTGCCCCCAGTAGCTGTGCCCCAGTAGTTGTGCCCCCAGCAGCTGTGCCCCCAGTAGCTGTTCCCCCTGTAGCAGTGCCCTCTGTAGCTGTGCCCATTGTAGCAGTGCCCCCTGTAGCTGTGCCTCCTGTAGCAGTGCCCCCTGTAGTAGTGCCCCAAGTAGCTGTGCCCCCAGTTGATTTGCCCCCAGTAGCTGTTCCCCCTGTAGCAGTGCCCCCAGCAGAGCCGTAACTAGGTGTGTGCCGATGGTGCCTTGCCCACAGCGCAACTGCAGTGGAGGCGCACCATCTGGCAGCACATCCCCTTGTACGGCCCTGTATTCAGTGAAGGAGTATTGAAATTTCGGCTGTACGCCGGTGCCTGTCGCCAGCCGCCGCCTGTGTAAGGGAAGTGGAGCGGTGGCCACACAGCTTGTTGTGCTGTAATTCTGCCTGTGAGCCCTGGAGAGTGAGTGGGAGTGGTCCTTCAGCAGCGTGCACCCATACACGAGCAGCCGATGCGTGTAGTGATGCCGCCTGTGAGCCCCACCGCCGCCGTTGATATGGAGAGTGAGCGGTCCTTCAGCAGCGTGCACCCATACAGGAGCAGCCGCTGAGTGTAGTGATGCCGCCTGTGAGCCCCGCCGCCTCCGTTGATATGGAGAGTGAGTGGGAGCGGTCCTTCAGCAGCGTGCAGCTGAACACGAGCAGACGCTGCATGTAGTGATGCCGCCTGTAAGCCCCGCCGCCGCGTCAACTGTGGAGCACCTGTACATGATGGTCTGTGCCGCGTCAGGTGTGGAGAGGGGCTGGGAATGATTGTACTGCGCTTGGTAGTCCTGGATGCCGTATCGCCTGAACAGGTGTGAGAAACACACACACACACACGCACACACTCTCTCTCTCTCTCTCTCTCTCTCTCTGTAATATGTCACAAAGGAGGACTCTGCTGCCTGATGTGTAAAAAAGGGGGACTCTGCTGCCTAATGTGTAAAAGGGGGACTCTGTCTGCCGTACTGTGTAAAAGGGTGACTCTGTCTGCCATAAGGTGTCAAGTGGGGAACTCTACCTCCCTAATGTGTAAAAAGGAACTCTATCTGCCGTACTGTGTAAAATCAGAATCAGCTTTATTGGCTAGGTGTACTTGCGTACACTAGGAATTCTTTGTGGTACAATGCATCGCCAAGCAGCAACATGAAGGGGGAATACATAGCATAAGAAGGGGGAAAAACGTAGCATACATTACACACATTACACGTATGAGTTGATACTGCACATTGCAACTGTACAATAGACTCAACATATTAGACTTATTATATATGTAAGACTAAAAACGAAGGTTGCTTGGCAGAGCAGCACCGAGGCAGCCAACTAGAACTCACACAATGCACATAATACAGAAGATTTAAGTATTACATCAAAAGATAAATCACACAAAGAAAAAAAAAAAGCACACAGAAACAATAATGCAGGATTGGTGTAGGCATTTTGGGTAATAACCTCCAGGGGTTGTGTATTCCACCCTCACAAGGTACCAGGTGCGGCAGCCATCTTAGGCGCACTGCGTAGGATTACACAGGGTGGAATAGTCCATCCCTAGAAGAGAACACAAAATGGGGAGATTGCAGAGTCCTTAAGTTCAGAGTAGGGTTCCAATAAAACCATCAGGTCACCCCTTCCCCATGAAGCCACACCCCTATAATTTTGGTGTCCACATACGGCGCGCATTGGTCCTGTTTTATATTTGGTGTGAGGGGGGCGCTGATGCTGTTTCTTGCACACAGCGCCAAAATGGCTAGTTATGGCACTGGCCCCCAGTATGTGCCCCCTGTAGATCTGCCCCCAGTAGCTGTGCCCCCTGTATGTGCCTCCTGTAGTAGTTCCCCCTGTATGTGCCCCCTGTAGTAGTTCCCCCTGTATGTGCCTCCTGTAGTAGTTCCCCCTGTATGTGCCTCCTGTAGTAGTTCCCCCTGTATGTGCCTCCTGTAGTAGTTCCCCCTGTATGTGCCCCCTGTAGTAGTTCCCCCTGTATGTGCCTCCTGTAGTAGTTCCCCCTGTATGTGCCTCCTGTAGTAGTTCCCCCTGTATGTGCCTCCTGTAGTAGTTCCCCCTGTATGTGCCCCCTGTAGTAGCGCCGCTTTGAGACCCTAAAAAAAAAAAAAACAATACTTACCAGCCTTGCTCCTGCTTCCGGATCGCTGCTGCTGCTGCTGTCTCCGGGCGCCGGCTCCTCTCTATGTGAGAGACGTCATGACGTCTCTCCCATAGCAGCGCCGCACTGACACTAGGGGTCAATTTTGACATCTAGCGTCAGTCAGCTACGCCGGCTGCGACGTGCGCACACGGCGCTCACTGCAGCCGGGGAGCGGGGAGGGAGGGTGGTTTAGTATCGGCTCTTGCCACGGCGGCGGCGCCCTCAGGGTAGCGGCGCCCCGGGCAAAAAGCCTGCTTGCCCATGGCAAGAGCCGCTACTGGCCCCAAGCTCAGACCTTGGTCAGACAAACCTTAGAGAACAACAACAAATTGAATCTATGTTGGCTACCGCAGTCTGCAGAATTTAGGACACCACTTTTCTACAAATCTTTATGTGAAAAGAAAGTAACACAACATCAGCTGATTTCTGTATCACATGTTTCTGTCCATTTACATACACAATATCACAGATTAAAAAAATAAATACTGTACCAGCTATGATTAAATACTGTTGGAGCATTCAGTAAAGATAATAATTTATTGAGGAGTTTATTTAAAAGTCATCACAGCCTGTGTACTGGTGATTCAGCATTCCATCTGGGCACGGATGGCAGCTGAACAATATCCTGTTCCATAAGGATTTCCCCAAGCACGACAATCCCCAAATCGACTGACCCACAGCCAGGTGCGGATTGGGAACAAAAAGCGGCCCTGGAAAAATTTGTACTAGTGGCCCCACATGGGCAGCACCAGAGGTGTAAGGTCTAGCCATGGGCCATGGCAGCAGCACCCTTCCCACAAGACTTTCCAGATAGTGGGCATGGCCAGCATCAAGGGGGAAGTTAAAAAGAAATAAAATGTAATATTATGAGCACATTATATGATACACCTTCAGAATTTAGGAAACTATATCATTCTTTAGAAAGATATATTTTCTTGCTTATTACACCAACCGTATCCCAATCACTATTCACTCAATCTTATATATCAGCCAAGCAGGCAGACAGAGCATACACTAGATCATCTGCAATCACAGGCTAAGTGGCAAAGTCATTTTCATATATGCAAATTATTTAGCATCTTATTCATTATGTCTATAAAAAGGACCACATGTCCTCACACAAAACAGGCCCCACGGGTGCGTTGGCCCACCGGGAATCTTCCCTATGAACCCTATGGCCAATCCGCCTCTGCCCACAGCCAAATTAAGGATGGGGGGGGGGGGGGGGGCAGAGGATACTGTACCCAGGGCTCCCCTTTATCAAGAGGCCCCCTGCTGGAGGACACTGACATCTTCAGCTTTCCCTCTTACGTAGCAGCAGAACCAGTGAGCCAGGACAGTATGCAGTGCAGGCAGAGACACATGAGTATCAGGTTTCACGACCTACCTATGGAGCTTTCTGACCAGAGGAGAGATAGGAGGGTAGCTGTAAGTGACACAGGGATCCCAGCTTCTCCTCCTCCCCGCCTGGGCATCTGGGTCCTGTGTAACCTGTTATCTAATGAGGGTCTAGAGCGAGACCTCCAGAGTCCTGTTCCAGTGTGTAAGTAGTACAGAAGCTGCTGTTATTCTTGCATGTGACAAGATAAATTATAGATTGTATTTTTCTATGTGCATTTTAAGGTTGTTTTCTATGTGCATTTTAGGGTTGTTTAAGTTGTCTTTGTTCCACTACAAGAAAATGTTATAAAATATTTGTTTATAAATTAGGTGGAGCTATAAACAGTACCCAGGCATTATTATACTATTAGTATATATCATACTATTAGTAATAAAAATTATTATACTATTAGTTTAAATTTAAAATACACCATTGGTTTACATGTAATGTACTCAATCCATACATCCCAACATGACCCATTCCAGGAGGGACAAAATGCTCTTAAGTTACTGTAGGATTGCAATCACCTGTGTTGATATACCTTTCTTATCAATTAAATAGTTCAACACAGGTACCAATCATATATTAAAAGGGAAGTACAGGTAGAGAGCATTTTGCCCTCCTGGAATGGGTTATGCTGGGAGATATGCACAATCTAATATACCCTCATGGCTTAATTAACCCTGGTCTGACCCCCAACAGTTCAATTGCCAGACCCCCAATCTACAAAGCACAAGGTTGAGTTATTGCTATTGGTGGCAGATTATAATTATTTTGCTTTGCAGTAGCCACAACGCACGCTCTTTCCCCACCACTACCTACAATGGTTATTCCCATACCTTATATGTCAAATGTCGCCTCCCCTCCCCCGCAGCCTCTTAGATTGTAAGCTTATTTGCGCAAGGCCAACTTTACCCCTTGTGTCTCTATTAAGGCTATGCATAATGCTTTCTAGGTGTAATGTAAAAATATACAGTAACACAATTGTACAATTACATTGTGAGATGACCCGTTATCCTTATATGACATTATGATCCCCACGTGCTGGGTAATAAAAGCCCAGCTGTTTTCTGGTTCCCATCCGAAGGCCCAGGTGGTGTCCACAATGGCTGTACAGTGTGCAACAATACGGCATGACTTCATCTTTCGGACAACTTCCTTTTCAGCGAAACGCTCACTAAAAGATCAAACAGCAAAGAAGACAAGACAGAGATAAAAGGCTTTAACGTGACCTTTGATTATACATTGCCAAAAGTTGTAGTGCAGGTGCAATATGCTGAAATATATTCGGGCCTAGAGACTTGTTTTGAATGTTCTCCAACCGTTCTTGCAAATTTGTTATGAAATGTTAAGTCTATTGTTATGTCTGCTGACATGATATGGTACAAGTTAAATAGCTATTACTGCTCACTAATCAGTCCCTGCTTGCTATAATCATAATGGTACAAATGTCAATCTGCCATACGGATATACAAGTCATTACAGCAGACATTACTAGTCTATAATGAACAAATCATTATAAAGTGACTCTAACCATATTTTAATATGGTTTAACTAATGTACAGTATATACTAAAAAACTAAGCTACAAATATATTCTTGCTATAGGACTTTACCTTGTTTCTACAAATTTGGCTTACAGAGCTCACCGGTCAGTAAAGATGCCGTTGTTTCTCTTCTCTTCCCCCATGATCCTAGAGCTCTCGCATCAGTTTAATTAACCCTCTCACAATAAAATAGCATGTGGTATAGTTTATTGTTAAAATATGTCAGACACCATTGGAACAAGGTGTTTGGGTACGTGGTCAGGTCCAAACAGATATGATAGAAATCGGGCAAGGAGATGGCAGGAACAGTGCAATACTCTCAATTTGCTACCAGCCCACCACGCATAGGTATAACAAAGATACGTCTGACGTACGTTCGCATTTACTAGACACAAGGAAGCACTGAGCGATTTGTACGGCTGCAGTCCCTTTAAAGCGCTTCTGTGTGAAACTGGAACCAGCATAAATCTTGGCTGCGAGAACAATGCAGAGAATATGTTATGTTGCAGATTACAGTCGGTGCACATAACACCTGGTGCCAGAGGAAATATGGTAATAGATTTGGGCATAAATGGTGAGAAATAAATTATAGTGGTGCTAAAAAAGACCAAATGAAAAGGATTTCCTTAGCATGACATTGCACGCAGCACAATAATTAATCAGGCAAATTACTGAGAGTGAAAGATTTTAGGTGAAGAATAAAGGGCTGAGTGCAGGAAATGCGTTCAGGTGAGATATACTGTATTCGTGGCCAATCTCTAATTGCCACATTTACCAATATAAAATAAATGGATAAACACGTAGTAGAAAACCAGTTCTTGCGTAGCGTGATCGCCATCTATCAGGCAGGTGCCGCTAATTATATGTCCTGCGCCCTAAATCTAAGGAGCCCATTTATAAATGATCTAGGTATTGAAACATTCTCAAAAACACATTGCAGTGTACTGTACTTTCATTTAATTAATGGTTATCATTTTCACGTATACACTGCTTTATTTTTTAATTCATTTTCTATATAGCGCAATGTCCATTTTGGACCTTTTTGTGAAGACAGATTTTTTTCCCCCAACCCTTCCCCCCCCGGAGAAATTAAGGGGTCTATTTACTAAGCCTTGGATAGATATAAAGTGGACGGAGATAAAGTACCAGCCAATCAGCTCCTAACTGCCATGTCACAGGCTGTGTTTGAAAAATGACAGTTAGGAGCTGATTGGCTGGTACTTTATCGCCGTCCAAGGCTTAGTAAATAGACCCCAAAGCCTGATTGGATCAGGCATAATTAATATTGAAGTCAATGGAGTCTTTTTAAAAGTGTATATTTATAGCCATGTAGAATAATGAGAGGAAAAGGACAGTAAGTAAACGTGGACCCCTCTGAGGTCAGGGGGCACCGAGCAGATGACCTTTGGCTCATCCCCCTTAGTTCGGAGCTGCCCCTCTGCTGTCTGACAATGCCCCATGTAGACTGGTACGCAGAGGCACCAACGCCCCACCCGCACACATGACTACGACACTATTTAATTACCATTTACTAATTTTTTTGTCAATTTTGTTTTCTTTTAATTATAACAAATCTTACTCATAACCATAGGAACCACTTTTCAAAATGATTGGCAGTGGGCACCAGGAGGGAATGGAAGTAGCCTGGATTTCTCTTCCTACTGAGTCTGGTGCGGACTAATTTGCGCTCCCTCCTGATATCTGGGATATTGGCTATATTCATCTGGTACATAATTGTGATGCATGTGTTCTTCAAACAATATCCTGGCTGCATGAACAAGAGCTCTGAAATCATGCCTCTTTATATGGAGAGCGAGAAGCCGGGCTGTGGATATAGCCAAGTGCCAGGTGGCAGCCTATGGGCACCTCAGGTGGCACGGCAAATATGCTTGTCAGCGTTTCCTGTTTGGTGCCACAGCTGTGCTGCCTCTTAGAAATGGTTGGCTGCTAGCAAATGCTAATTAGCTTCTGTTGGACTTAATATTTCAGTGCCTCCTCCCCCAGGATTCTCATTTTGCTAGGCGAGACTGCCAGTTGGGTCTGTGATTAAATTAGGGAAAAAAATAAAAATCTGAGAGACAGTAACCTCCGCGCAGGAGACCAGGTTTCCGAGTCTCCAGCAGAGGTTCATATTGCCGAGATTTATGTCAGTCGTAGTGTTTTCCACTGGTGGAAGCCAAGATTCAGTGCTAGAGGGTGCTGCCTCACTTCTTATGGAAGGGAAATGAGAACTTCCAGGTCTATTAGTAGCAAGCACTGCAACCATCTGGGCTGAGACAGGCTGATATTTTCTATCCGTATGGAAAACCTTTTTTGTGTGTGTGTGTTACATAATAAGAAATATTTATTGGCAGAAGCAAAACTGGAACCGGGGGAACTTTTATACCAAAGTATTAACACGGGTTTAATCTAAGGGAAAAATGACATGGCAAAGCGCAAATGTGTAGACGCCGGCGAGTATGTCATTCCGGTAATGCTTGTACAGAGAAAGGCAATGAGCGGAGAATTGCACTGTTGGGATTAATGTAGTCGGGAATTACACGCGCACTTCTTCAGGAGGGAAAGAAAATATGACCTAACTAAAGTCAACAATATAGTAACTAGGTTTGTGTTGGCCTCACAGTTTCATAATATTTAGCCCTTGTCGCCCCTCGTGTCACACCCTGTGCACACTTTTCAGCAAGTCTTCAGTATGTTTAGTAAATCATGTGCTATAAACAGTGTGTGCAAGAAGAACAGAATAGAATATATACACCTATAGGGCCTACTTCAGAGTTGATCGCAGCTGCAAATTTGTTAGCAGTTGGGCAAAACCATGTGCAGCGCAGGTGAGGCAGATGTAACATGTGCAGAGAGAGTTAGATTTGGGTGGGGTGTCTTTGAAACTGAAATCTAAATTGCAGTGTAAAAATAAAGCAGCCAGTATTTACCCTGCACAGAAACAAAATAACCCACCGAAATCTCTCTCTGCACGTGTTACATCTGCCCCCCCCCCCCACCCCTGCAGTGCACATGGGTGGTCATTCCGAGTTGTTCGCTCGCAAGCTGCTTTTAGCAGCATTGCACACGCTAGGCCGCCGCCTACTGGGAGTGAATCTTAGCATAGTAAAATTGCGAACGAAAGATTTGCAATATTGCGAATAGACATCTCTGTGCAGTTTCTGAGTAGCTCGACACTTACTCGGCATCTGCGATCAGTTCAGTGCTTGTCGTTCCAGGTTTGACGTCACAAACACACCCAGCGTTTGCCCAGACACTCCTCCGTTTCTCCAGCCACTCCCGCGTTTTTCCCAGAAACGGTAGCGTTTTTTCCCGCATGCCCATAAAACGGCCTGTTTCCGCCCAGAAACACCCACTTCCTGTCAATCTCACTCCGATCGCCTGAGCGATGAAAAAGCCGTGAGTAAAAATCCAAACTTCTTAGCAAATTTACTTGGCGCAGTCGCAGTGCGGACATTGCGCATGCGCACTAAGCGGAAAATCGCTGCAATGCGATGAAATTTTCCGAGCGAACAACTCGGAATGAGGGCCATGGTTTTGCCCAACTGCTAACAAATTTGCTGCTGAGATCATCTCTGAAATACCCCCATAGAGTGTAAGCTTGTGAGCAGGGCCTTCCTACCTCTATGTCTGTCTGTTATTACCCGGTTGTGTTCTGTTACTGTGGTTCCAATTGTAAAGCGCAACGGAATACGCTGTGCTTTATGAGAAACTGTTAATAAATAAATATATATATATATATATATATATAAACACAGCCAGTAGCGGATCTTGCTACGGACACACAGGATTTTTGCCCGGTGCACCGCCTTCTGGAGGGTGCCGCCGCCATCTGGAGGGTGCCGCCGTGGCAAGATCAGCTACTGGAGGTGCCCCCCCCCCCCCCCGTGCCGGTACTGCTGTGCAGTGCTCGATGAAGTCATCGCGCACTGCACTGCATTGTGGGTGCGGCACATAGACGCTAGGGGTCATGATTGACCTCTAGTGTCTATGCGGTTCTATGGGAGAGACATCATGATGTCTCTCTCATAGATCAGAGGAGCGGCGCTGGCGGCCAGAGACAGAGGGCAGCAGCGGTCGGGCATCAGGAGCGAGGATGGTATTCATTTTTTATTTTTTTTAAAGCGGCACAAACGGAGGTAATAGTACTGGGGCCACAAACAGGGGCAATATTACTGGGGCAACAAACGGGGGCAATACTACTGGGGGCACAAATGGGGGCAATACTACTGGGGGCACAAACGGGGGCAATACTACTAGGGGCACAAACGGGGGCAATACTACTGGGGCCACATTGACCACACCCCTTTATGAAACCATGCCCCTATTTTCACCCGGGGCGCCACAAGTGCTAGAACCAGCCCTGAACACAGCATAAATCCGACACTCCACTTTGGAAGTCCAAATACACTGCAGCTTGCTCTGGTGCCCTCCTTAACTTTATATATATATATATATAAAACAGGGATGATATCACTTGGAATGTCGGCAGTCAGAATACCGACAGCAGCATCCTGACTCTCAGGACCCCGACACCCTTTTGATAAGTAAACTACCCTCAGCCCCTAACCTCCTTAACCTTCCTTTCCCACAACCTGACCCTAATCCTCAATATAATACCTTGCCATCTGGCGCTAACTATACACAGGATAATCCTAACTCACTACAAAAAAGTTTTTATCAGGCACACCTTACTGGAATTAAGGAGCAGGTTTCTCTCAGAGACTCCATAGTCTCTCCTTTTCCCCAGGCAGTGAGAGAAACAGATGATCAAATGACACCCTTTTAACAGACCTGAACTGGGCCTAAATGGATGAAGAATCCCGCCCTCTCTTCTCATATCCAACCCCAGGACCCTAATCCAGTTCGTACCAAAAGCCAAAAGCTTTCAGCAGAACCAAGACAATATTCCTGGGGTTTTAAAACAAACTGGTAAAAAACAGGGGCAAATATACCTGTCTTCCACCACTATTCCACTGATCTTGCACATATCCCCCCCCCCCCCTGTTTCGACCTGGGGGGCAGAATACTTGTAGCCCCTAAACAGAAGATGCGAGACAATGCATCCTCATTGGCTTGTTGTACTCAGGTCTATGTTCCACAGTAATCAGAGAGTCTTGCAAGGCTAAAAACCACCTTGCTACTCTGGCATTCTGCCCTTGCTGAAATGGGCATGGTCTTGCAGGAAACTACTACCTTACACCATATTATGCCCCTACACAGTAATGCCCCTTGCACCATATTAAGACACACACAGTAATGCCCATTGCACCTTATTATGTCCCACACAGTAATGCCCCCTAGCACCATGGTTGTGTCTATGTTGCCTTCGTGTAAAGAATCTGGACGTGACAAAACGAGTGGGCAGGAGACAACTTCCGCCCTTACAGCTCCTAAATGTCTTCTTCGTTCTCCGTCCGTTTGGGGTATTTTTTTTTCTATGCAGCATTGGACCCTCGCGGGCTCGCTTCGCTCGCCGCGCATCGGGCTCGGTGTCTCGCTTCGCTTGCCACACTTTTCTATTCCAAATAGATTGTGACATGGACCCAGCGGGTTATGGGAAAGGTCATCTGCACGAAGAGAAACTAGACGCTGCCCTAGCACCATGCCTCACTTAAAATTGGCACTGTTGTCATGAGGTTGTTTCATGCTGATGGCCAGACCTGATCCTTCCGTTGTCGCCACCGCTGCACCCCCCGACACTGCTGTGCCATCTTCTGCCTCCTCCTGCTCCCTCTGTCTCCATCTATGAGATGCCTCTCCCAAAATGGCCGCCGCCTCCTCTTGCATCTTTGAAAACTACTCTCTCAGGAGGCAGCCATTTTGGGAGGGATGTCTCAGGGCGCAAAGAATACTGCCACAGTGTACTCACAATGGCTGTGGGCTGGCACCCTGTGCATTTGCACAGCTGGCCCGGACCTAAAATCGCCACTGCTAATGCCCACTTAATGGCCAAGGCCTCTTTTTCAACAATGATGTACCTCTTCTCATGTTCATTGCGTTTTCCACCCAAAAAATAATGGTGTGCTCCTACCCATCTTGGTTTTGGACAACGCGGCAACTACCCCTACCTCTGAGACATTCATCTGAACCACAAATTCTTTAGAAAAGTGAGGTGTTATCAACACCGGTTGTGTACATAATGCCACTTTTAATGCCGGAAATGCCTTTTCTGCGCAGGGTTCATTTCACCATATTTGTTTGTTTACCTTTGGTAAGGTCTGATAAAGAAACTGCAGTGGTGGCAAAATTAGGAATAAACCGTTTGTAATACCCGGTGATCCCCAAGAAGGCTCTCACCTGTTTTTTATTTACCAAATGGGACAGTATTGGATAGCTTCAGTTTTGTTCCGTTGGGTCTTAATCAGACCTCTACCTATGGTAAACCCAAAGTATTTAACCTCTTCCATTGCTAAGCAGCATTTCTTTGGGTTGGCTGTTAGCCCTGCCTTTCTGATTGAGTTCAAAATTGCTTGTACTCTCACTAAGTGAGACTCCCAGTCTGGAGGATTACTACATTATCCAGATAGGCAGCTGCATACAACCTGTGAGGCTTCAAAATTCTATTTGTTGCCCATTGGAATGTTGCTGGGGCCCCATGCAAGCCAAAAGGCAATATCCTATACGGAAACAGCCCTTCTGGAACAGAGAAAGCTGTTTTATTCTTTTTCCCTGTCGGTTAATGGGATCTGCCAGTAACCTTTTGTCAGGTCCAGTGTGGTGAGATATCTGTCTGTTCCTAGCCATTCTATCAGCTCATCCACACAGGGCATGGAGTATGCATTCAACTTGGACACTGCATTCAACTTACGGAAATCATTGCAGAAGCGTAGACTGCCATCTGGTTTTGGAATTAGAACTATTGGGCTGGACCGATCATTGGTAGACTCCTCGATGACACCAAGTTCTAGCATATTCTTATTCTCTTTAGAGACAGCCTTCACTGTGTTTCAGGAATTTGATATGGCATTATGTTGACCTTGACTCCAGGTTCTGGGACTTTAATGCTTTATTATGGCCATTCGGTCGGGTAGCGCTGAGAACACATCCCTGTTCCTAATGAGCAATTCTTTAGCCTTATTCTTTTGAGCAGCTGACAGTGTCTCTGACACCTTTACTTCGGGAACAGTGGGGATTGAAGTTACTGGTGGACAAGGTTCAGCTGACAGGGCTACCCTATCCTTCAGGGGTTTAATTAGGTTAACATGGTAAATTTGTCATGCTTGCTTTTGCCTGGTTGGTACACTTTATAGTAAACCTCATTCACTTTCTCACTGATCTCAAACAGAACATGCCATTTAGCCAAAAACTTGCTTTCCACTGTGGGTATCAAAACAAGAACTCTATGCCCGGGGGCAAATGTACGTACCTGGGCATTCCAATTAAATTCTCTTTGTTGAGCTTGTTGGGACTGCTCCATATGTTCCTTGACAATGGGCACCACGGCCACAATCCTGTCTTGTATTTTTGATACATGTTCAATTACATTTTTATATGGTGTGAGCTGCCCTTCCCATGTCTCTTTAGCAACATCTAACAACCCTCTGGGATGTCTTCCATACAACAGATCAAAAGGAGAGATTCCTGTAGAAGACTGAGTTACTTCTCTAATAACCAACATTAAATATGGCAATAAGATTCCCAATTTTTCCAATCCTTATCAACAACCTTTTTCAGCATACTATTTAAGGTTTTGTTGAACCTCTCTACCAACCCGTCCATTTGGAGATGACAAACTGAGGTTCTCAGCTGAGTAACTTTAAACTATTTGCATAATTCCTTCATAATTCTAGACATAAAAGGGGTACCTTAGTCAGTAAAAAATTATTTTGGTATTCCTACCCTACTAAATACATGCCCCAGCGCTCTAGTTTTTGTCTTGGTTGACAAATTATGCAAAGGGATTGCCTCAGGATATCGAGTAGTATAATCCACTATTATGAGAATATACTGAGAACTCTGAGCAGACTTTAACAAGAACCGACCCAGATCTATGGCTATCCTGTCAAACTGGACCTCTATAACAAGCATGGGCACTAGGGGGCTTTTAAAATGGGGTCTGGGAGCATGATACTGGCACTTGGAGCAGAAAGAACAATACTCAGACACAGTGCCGTAACTAGGCATTTTAGTGCTGTGTGCAAGAACTGACATTGGCGCCCCCCCGTACAAGATAGGCGCAGTGCGCGCCGTAGGCGCCCGAAAAATATATAGGGGCGTGGCTTCACGGGAAGGGGCGTGGCAACAAAATAATAGCAATTCATACTACGGTGCACAGTAGTCTCCATTATTCAAATTACGCTGCACAGTAGCGCCACTACACCAGGTAGAGCCCCTTTTATACATTACAGCAGACAGCATCCCCCTTTTTACACATTGCGGCAGCCAGTCCCCCTTTTTACACATTGCGGCAGCCAGTCCCCCTTTTTACACATTGCGGCAGCCAGGACCCCTTTTTACACATTACGGCAGCCAGTCCCCCTTTTTACACATTGCGGCAGCCAGGACCACTTTTTACACATTGCGGCAGACGGGACCCCTTTTTACACATTGCGGCAGATGGGACCCCTTTTTACGCATTGCGGCACATGGGACCCCTTTTTACGCATTGCGGCAGCCGGGACCCCTTTTTACGCATTGCGGCAGCCAGTCCCCCTTTTTACACATTGCGGCAGACGGGACCCCTTTTTACACATTGCAGCAGCCGGGCCCCCTTTATACACATTGCGGCAGATGGGACCCCTTTTTACACATTGCAGCAGATGGGACCCCTTTTTACACATTGCGGCAGACGGGACCCCTTTATACACATTGCGGCAGATGGGACCCCTTTTTACACATTGCAGGAGAGAGAGAGAGAGAGAGAGAGACATACTTACCTTCTCCCCGCTGACAGGCTCCTCGTGCATCTCCCTCTCTGTGCAGTGTGAAGTCAGTTGAGAAGGAGGAGGAGGGAGGGGGAGCAGGGAGCCGCAGCAGCGCTATTTGATTGGTAGTAAGCGCCGCTGCAGCATCCCCCTCTCCTTCTGTATTGGCTGCCCGGCGCTGCTGTGGATGCTGGGATGCATCCACAGCAGCGCCAGGCAGCCAATACAGAAGGAGAGGGGGATGCTGCAGCGGCGCTTACTACCAATCAAATAGCGCTGCTGCGGCTCCCTGCTCCCCCTCCCTCCTCCACGGCTGCCCGGCGCTCCTGTCTTCTCTCCTCCAGCGCGGCGCACGGCGCAGTTCAGAGGCGGCATGTAATGAGTCAATTTGACTCATTACATGCCGCTGGCCGTGCGCCCCCAGGGCAACTGCGCTGTGTGCCAAGCCCCCTTGGCACACACGTAGTTACGGCCCTGCTCAGACACATCTTTATACACCCTGGGCCAAAAGAACCACTGCAAAATCCTTTCAGTGGTCTTTTCAGCCCCTAAGTGTTCTGCTCTGATGTGACCATGAGCTAGGTCCAACATGGTTCTCCTATACGTTTGGAGAACCACGAGCTGTTCTACCACATCCTCACCTTTTTTTTGTCACTTGGTACAAGAGCTCATTGCGGAGGGCCATGTGTGGGAAGCCTGTTATCAGGATCTACTGATTCCCAGTTGATAACTTTCACATTTTCTCTGGCTCTTATTAAGGTGGGGCCCCTTAACTCATCCATTCTCACTTCAAGATGAGGCATACTTTCAGCACCATCTACAGTTTCTTCTTTCCCTGGAGGAGGTACCTAATTTTGTTTCTCATTGCCTACAACTTCCCTTTTACACATTACGGCAGGCAGAGATCCCTTTTACACATTAGGCATGTAGAGTCCCCTTTTACATATTACGCCAGGTAGCGTCCCCTTTTACACAGTATGGAGGGTAGAGTCCCCTTTTACACATTACGGCAGGTAGAGTCCCCTTTTACACATTAGGCAGGTAAAGTCCCCTTTTTGCACTTTATGGCAGCAGAGTCGCCCTTTTTACACATCTCTCATCTCTCTCAGAACATGGGGAGGGAGTGGGGTGGGAGCTGTAGCACTGCTGGATACCTATGTGAGAAGAGGTAGCCGGGCAATGCACTGCAGGTGAGTGAGTGGTGACGGCGGGCCGGGCGGACACGGACCCCACAGTGCGGCGGCGGAGTGGCCAGGCGGGTGTTGCCGGTGGTCCTGCACCCACAGTGCATCTGTACTGTGTCAGACACCACTGGCACACATCTAGTTACGGCCCTGATTAGAATACAAGGACATGCACTGAGAGACATGAGGGAGGGGTACATTTGACGAAAAATTACTTTACAGAAAAATAGGTGGAATAGCCTCCCAGCAGCTGTGGCTGAGGCTAAGTCAGTAGAGCAAACAGCTTAAGATAGGCAAGTATGAATATCCTTACAAAGAACCAACCTGTCCTATTTTATTATCTGGCTCATGTCTTGCCACCCCCAGCCTTTCTCTATCTTCATTCTACTCTGTTACCATCATGTCCGTCCCCCTCCCCTTCTTTGCCTTTCCATTTTCCATACCTCCCAAAACTGGTGGCAGTGGATTCAGGTTCCTCACACGCCGGAGGCGTACGCACACACGAAAGGGGTGAGGCCCCATCAGAAAGGGGCAGGGCCCCTGCAGCCTCCCCAAAATGAAGAGGAACTTTTGCTGAAAAGGTGGGCGGAGTCTTGTGGCACCCCCAATGTCATCACTATGGGGGCGTGCCAAGTTGCTGGGATGCCCCCAGGCTTTTACTGTACACTGTATAGATCCTGTTGACAGTGCTCCCCCCACAAACTTTCCCACTCGTGGGACACTGCGGCCCGCAGGAGGTACAGCAGGACAGTCCTAGAAAAATGGGACTGGTCCGCTTGGGTGGTATGATCTTCTCCTCTTTCCCCCCTGTAACATTTTTCATTCCATACATAATTCTTACTATCCTTCCACGTACCATTGTGTAGAGCTGCCAGTTCAGCTAATATGCACGCAGCACTGTCTCACTGTCCAGGGACCGTATTCAGTGGGGACAAAACATTTCTTAATGCTTTTAACAGTTGCCTGTTCTTCTGTCTGTCATTATTTTTCAATGATTTAAGCTCATGATCTGCATCTAATAAATAAATGAAACAAGGGAAAAGTCATGCTAGTATTTCTGCTTAGTATGCGATAATGTAATTGTTCCCTACTAGTAGGGTACGTGTAATCTTAACATACACCAAGGCTAAGGTACTTTGTGCAACTTTGATCCATGCAACGTGCCTGTCACAACTTCTTCACTTCTGCGTGGCACAGTTATAACTGGTATGTCTGTGTGTCAGCAGTGGTGTCGCGAGAGGGGGGGGGAGGGTACAAATTACCCGGGCCCAGGTCTGATGGAGGGGCCCAGTGAGGGTCCAGTAGGGGCCCAAGCCCCCTCCCCCTTACCTAGCAGCAGCAGCTCCAGCTCTTCTCCTCAACCCAGCACACTCTGCTGTGTGCTGGGCTGCAGTGTGGCCATGGAGGTGCTTAAAATACAATTTTTGTAAGTATTTTTTTCTAAAAGTACATGACCACACCTCCTGTAATTAGGCCACTCCCCTTGAAAAGTACCTGGGCCCAGTCCGGCTCTCGACTGCCCTGCGTGTCAGTGTGGGAAGTCTTCTTCATCAGAACAATGCATGCAGGTCCAGTGGCGTAAGTTCGTCCCAGTTGCCCGGAGGCAAGATAAATATTTGTGCCCCCCCTATTTCCTATATTAAGATAAATAAATGTATGCATGTGTGTGTGTGTGTGTGTGTGTGTGTGTGTGTGTGTGTGTGTGTAGTGTTCTGAAAAAAAATGTATATACTGTATTTATACACTTAATTGACTTTTATTTTAAATCACACATTTCTTAGCAGTCATAACCAGGATTTGAACCCATGACCTGTTACACTGACAGCAGACACTTTACTGATGGAGCTATTTTCTCCTGTACGGGAAGCATGAGAATTCTGACTATATGAAGTTACGTGTAATTGTCAGAGAAGTATCTTCATATAGTTAAAATTCTCATATTTCCTATACAGGAGCAAATAGCGTCATCAGTAAGGTGACTGCTTCCAGTATAATAGGTCGTGGTTTCTAATCCTGGGTGTGATACTTGTAAAATGTGTTTATTCAGTATAATGTAGAGGGTGTGATTTGTAAGGTTCAGTGACCAGTGAGGAAGTCGGCCACTAAAAAGACAGCGACAGATATCAATTAACTTAATTCAATGGTGTCACAGAATGGAAGGAGAGGTGCCCCCCTTCAGAGAAGGAGCCTGGCGGCAGATGACTCTGTTGCCTCCCAGAGTTCTGCCTTTGTGCAGGTTCTTGTTTAACAATTAATGTCTATGTTTAATGACAGCAATCAGCATGAGAAGCCTGTTAGCACATTAGACCCAAGAAAAGCAAATTACCTTTTGTAGGAACATCCAGCTTTTCAAGAGATTCTATTTTATATGCTTTGATTCCCGTTTGCTCAGCAAGCATCTATTTGCTGATCCTTGCCAGCTGCAAAGTGTTCTCAGACATTCTGTAGTACACTGTATCATCTATCATGTCCCATAAGCTTGGCAACCTGCAGTGGCGTAAGTTCATCACAGTTGCCCGGAGGCAAGATAAATATTGGTGCCCCCCTATTTCCTATATTAAGATAAATATATGTATGTATGTATGTATGTATGTATGTGTGCGTGTGTATATGTATATATGCGTGTGTGTGTGTGTGTGTGTGTGTGTGTGTGTGTGTGGAGTGTTCTGAAAAAAAATGTATATACAGTATTTATACATTTTATTGTCTTTTATTTAAATCACACATTTCTTAGCAGTCATACCCAGGATTAGAACCCATGACCTGTTACACTAACAGCAGACACTTTACTGATGGAGTTATTTGCTCCTGTAGAGGAAGCATGAGAATTCTAACTATATGAAGTTACGTGTAATTGTCAGAGAAGTATCTTTATATAGTTAAAATTCTCATATTTCCTATACAGGAGCAAATAGCTTTATCAGTAAGGCGTGTGCTTCCAGTGTAATAGGTTGTGGTTTCTAAACCTGGGTGTGACACTTGTAAAATGTGTATATTAAGTATAATAAAGAGGGTGTGATGTGTAAGGTGCAGGGACCAGTGAGGAAGTTGGCCACTGAAAAGACAGCGATAGCTATCAATTAACTTAATTCAATGGTGTCACAGAATGGGAGGAGAGGTGCCCCCCTTCAGAGCAGGAGCCCGGCAGCAGATGACTCCGTTGCCTCCCAGAGTTCTGCCTCTGGCAACCTGATCAAATTTGTTTTCTTTAAGTTCATTATTTGACTGTATCGTCACACGAAAGGTGTTGGGTTTTCTTCAATCCTTTGTTTTGCCTTTTGCTCAGAGTTTTTGAGGGACTTATGATGGGCTGCTGAGACATTGGATGGGCCCTTGTATTGGGGGTGGAGTGGGGCTGCCACGGTTACTGCCACTGAAGGCGGTTTGATGGTCCTTGGGGGCACTGGGAGGAGGACACTGTGTAGTATACATGGATTGGGGCACTGTGGGGCATACTGGTGGACACTATGGGGGTCATTCCGAGTTGTTTGCTCGTTAGCAGATTTTAGCAGCATTGCACACGCTAGGCCGCCGCCCTCTGGGAGTGTATCTTAGCTTAGCAGAATAGCAAACGAAAGATTAGCAGAATTGCGAACAGAAAATTCTTAGCAGTTTCTGAGTAGCTCGAGACTTACTCCTACACTGCGATCAGCTCAGCCCGTTTCGTTCCTGGTTTGACGTCATAAACACGCCCTGCGTTCGGCCAGCCACTCCCCCGTTTCTCCAGACACTCCCGCGTTTTATCCTGGCACGCCTGCGTTTTTCCGCACACTCCCAGAAAACGGCCAGTTTCTGCCCAGAAGCACCCACTTCCTGTCAATCACACTACGATCACTTCAACGATGAAAATTCTTTGTTCGGACGTGAGTAAATCTACTAAGTTTTGTGCTAAAATACTTACCGCATGCGCACTGCGTACCATGCGCATGCGCATTTTTACCTTAATCGCTCCGTTGCGAAAATCGGCAACGAGCGAACAACTCGGAATGACCCCCAATGTGGTATATGTGGGCAGTGTCGGACTAGGGCATGTAGGGGAATGCAGTGGTAGGGGCCCATGTTTAGGGGTGCGGCCAGACTGCAGAGGGGGTGTCGCCTGCTGCCACCACATTGGTTTGACTAACCATTAGAGAGTGCAACATCTGGGCCCCTTCATTAAATTCAGTAAATTCAGCTGCTGCATGCATGATAATGTACCAGATTAATACACGTTGAGTATCCCATATCCAAATATTCCGAAATACGGAATATTCCGAAATACGGACTTTTTTGAGTGAGACTGAGATAGTGAAACCTTTGTTTTTTGATGGCTCAATGTACACAAACTTTGTTTAATACACAAAGTTATTAAAAATATTGTATTAAATGACCTTAAGGCTGTGTGTATAAGGTGTATATGAATTTTGTGCTTAGATTTAGGTCCCATCACCATGATATCTCATTATGGTATGCAATTATTCCAAAATACGGAAAAATCCGATATCCAAAAAACTTCTGGTCCCAAGCATTTTGGATAAGGGATACTCAACCTGTAACAGCAATGCACTGTAGAAAATACACCATAGTCCAGTATAAGGTAACATATGTATAATGTATAATTCAAGTGCACAGTCTGGAACCTGATCCTTAGAGCAAGAGGTGTGCCCCCAGGCAGTGGGGCCCACCGGTGGATTCCCCTGTACCCCGGTGGGCCAGTCCAAGCCTGTATGTGGGGCATATTGGCATACCTACTACTTTTGACAGGAAAGATCTGCTTTTCAGGGAATGTCCTGTGAGCCAGAGTGGTGACTGGGCATGCCCCAGAGTGATGAACAGAGCTGTGACACAAGGCTACACATTTTAACCCTTGAGGCCACGCCCCTTTTCTGGCCATGTACATAAGGCTCGTTCAAGGAGTTCCTCCTTGCAAGTCCCGGATGTTGGGAGGTATGTAATTGTGGGGTGCCAAATAAGGACCTACGGTGCCAATTATGCAAAATACAGCTCTGGTTCTGTATTCGATACGTCAAAACCTTGTACCATTGACTGCCAAAGAGAATCTCATCTTTCACATACTCAATACTGGGGTATAACACACTGACTGCATAAACAAATCACAGCAACATTAGGTCACTCTGCTATTATACATGTACACATGACATACATGTAGACACAAATTGTATAACAGCAGAGGGAACTCGTAAGCTTCTCTATCATGCAGTGATATGCAATCTTGATGTGCTTTGTGGATAACTTCTGTAGGCCCAGCACTATTACTTGGCCATAGCAGAAGCTCGGGGGATACAGACAGAACTTGTTTTGTCCTCTCTAGTTTTTACGATTTAATTTTACAGCGGGGGTCATGTCTCATCTTTGGACACAGCTGATGTATGAAGACACAGCATCAGATCACTTGTGTGAATATCAGACATCTGAGTATCCGTCATGGTACGCAGGATGTAGGGGCTGTTCACACTGCAAATGCCATGAAATCTGCATTCAAAGATACAGACCCTGGCCCCGCCCCCAATTGCTGGCATCCTGTTAGTCAAGCTGCGGCTTGGGTCACTGCGTGCAAGACTTAGAACCTGTTACGTACATCAGAGATGTACATAAACCATCAGATTTTCGTACATCTCTAAATCAGGCCCACAAATACAATCTTTGTGTCTGGAACACACCATGTTGCCGTGCAAGGGGAGCAAATACATTTATATTGTTTCTGTGCAGGGTAAATAGTAAATACTAGTAACCCACAAATCTTAACTTTACTTTTACACAGCAATTTAAATTTCAGTTTGAACACATCCCACCCAAAATCAACCTATGCAATTCATGAGTGTACCAGTTTAAAGGGATAGTATGGTAAGTATAATTAACCACTTAACTGATGATTTCCCCCCCAAAAAACGCTCCAAAATTGTTGGGGGGGGGGGGGGGGGGGTTATGAGTGAATTAGGTGGAGAACATGAATTTAACCCTATCCACAATGATTTTTTTAGTAAAAAAAACCAACAAAAATATATATATATATTTTTCCCTTTAAATTACCCCTTCCCCCCCCCCCCAACATCGTGACCATCGGAACATCGCGACTTTAGTTTTTAGATCCCGGACAGCTGCCAGGTACAGGGGTGGGGCTAGGGGTGACTTGGGGGCAGGGCCGGTTCTGGGGCTTTGCGCGCCCCGGGCGGCAATGGGGGGGCGTGGCTTCGTACAGGGGGCGTGGTTATTTACGCCCCCTGTACAGACTACTGTAGCGCTCTGAAATGTCTCCCCCGCTGCCCGCTGTGAAGGGAAACTAGAGTTTCCCTTCGTGGAGAGGTCCTTTACTGTGCGGTGCGCGATTACGTCATCGCGCACCGCACAACAAAGGTCCTATCCACGAAGGGAAACTAGACGCGTAGCATCTAGTTCCCTTCGTGGAGAGAACATTTATGATTTGTTAACATAGCGCGACTCACTTCCGGTATTACCGGAAGTGATGTTGGCGTTTCACCTTGCATTCCACCATGTCTCCAGTGGCATTGGAGGCGGGAATGGCGCCATTTCAGGGTATAAAATAGGGGCCTGTGAGGCCCATTCGGTGCTCCAGTTTCCCTACTTCATTTGACTTATGCTGCACTGCTGTACTGGATGTTTTGTTGCTGTATACCTTGAAAAAGGTCCCGGTGTGGACCGAAACGTTGGACATTTCCTGGAAACTGCGAGATAGACTTTATAATAAATACCCATTTTTTTGATTTTTGAAACTTTAATCTGGAGAGTGCTGTCTTTTCCACATAGTGGAGATACTGTATGTTATATATATATATCTATATATCTATATATATATATATATATTAGAGATGAGCGGGTTCAGTTCATCGAGATCCGAAACGCCCCGAACTTCACGTGGTTTACATGGGTCCGAGGCAGCCTCGGTTCTTCCCGCCTAAGACTGTCACAACTGAGGGCTGGTGCTGACCAGGGGGAGCCTCAGTTGTAGGGGCTGAGGTATATGTGTACCTGGGAGGCAGTACAGGGTTCTTAGACATGCAGGGAACCTTTAGAACAAATGCCCGAAGGCGTGACCAAGACAACGAAGGAAAGTTCAAAGGTTTATTAAACACAGTTCAGAGGAATACTGATGACTTGGTACAGGTAACAGGAATCACAGTTCAGAGAAATACTTGGGATCGATGACGGAACACCGATGGTGACTTGGGAACGATGGCGGAGCACCGATGGAGACTTGGGATCGATGGCGGAGCACCGATGGAGACTTGGGATCGATGGCGGAGCACCGATGGAGACTTGGGATCGATGGCGGAGCACCGATGGAGACTTGGGATCGATGGCGGAGCACCGATGAAGACTTGGGATCGATGGCGGAGCACCGATGGAGACTTGGGATCGATGGCGGAGCACCGATGGAGACTTGGGATCGATGGCGGAACACCGATGGTTACTGGGGATCGATGGCGGAACACCGATGGTTACTGGCAGGGCAGAGCACCGCTGGAAGCTAGAAGCCGGTCTCAGGTAACTGCCAGTCACAGGGAGCAATGTAGACACTGCAGAGTCAGGCTGTACTGCAGAGAAAGTCCATGGAAGAACTGCACACTGGAATCACTGTAGACAATTGAAGCACTGACCATCTTTCCAGCCCAGGAACAAGATATTTATACCAGCTGGGAAACAGGGATTGGCTGGCTGATTAAGCAGAGTCTAGAGTGCAGCTGCTGGGTAATTAGGTAGAAACCAGAGTGCAGCTGATAGGCTGAAAAGCAACATGTGATGAAAACAAACATGGCTGCGCCCATGTTTGAACTTGGAGGGAAAGACTGTTTGTAACTTGCATGTGAGCTTTAACCATGAAGCTGCCAGAATCACAGTGAAGAGATTTGAGACAATGAGATGCAGCGTGCTGCACACAGACAGTGCAGATGGAATCCAGGCTTGGAACGCTGGGACAGTCTCAGGAGGCATTTGGAAGGTAAATAGTGATAAGGAATTACCTGGATCGTGACAAAGACGCAAAACCCGAACGGGGGAAAACGTCATCATCCCGCTGTCGGATTCTCGCGAGATTCGGATTCCATATAAAGAGCCGCGCGTCGCCGCCATTTTCACTCGTGCATTGTCGATTGAGCGGAGAGGACGTGGCTACATTCTCTGCCTGAAAAGCTCAATATCTGTGCTCAGTGTGCTGCATTGTGGGGACCAGTAATACAATATAGTAGTACAGTGCTGCATTGTGGTGACCACCAGTATATAGTAGTACAGTACAGTTGTCCATTGCTGTATGTTGCAGCTCCGTGTCAGACTCAGTTCTATTCTCCGGATCAGTGGTCAATATCTTTGCTGTATTGTGGGGACCAGTATATAGTAGTACAGTGCTGCATTGTGGGGACCACCAGTATATAGTAGTACAGTACAGTAGGCCATAGCGTTATCTTGCTGCACCGTGTCACTTCTAGTATCCTGATCAGTGCTTAATATCTGTGCTCAGTGTCAGTGCTGCATTGTGGTGACCAGTATACTACAGTACATAGTCCAGTGCTGTTCTCGCTGCTCAGTGTCAGTTCTCCGTAGTATCATCAGTGATCAGTATAATCAGTTCTCAGTATAATCAGTGCGCTGTTAGACGTGCGCCCGTTTTCCGCCATTAGTGCATTGGGATTTAGACAATTGATGAAGTTATTGTGTCCCCGGTACAAAATCCCATCTAGATTCCACTTCTCTATGCAGGCGATAGCGAGATTTTACCAATTAATATCAGTGATTTATAATTGTGTTTTGGTTTTGGATTCGGTTCCGCGGCCGTGTTTTGGATTCGGACGCGTTTTGGCAAAACCTCCCTTAAAAATTACAATTATAAATCACTGATATTAATTAATTGGTAAAATCTCGCTATCGCCTGCCTAGAGAAGTGGAATCTAGATGGGATTTTGTACCGGGGACACAATAACTTCATCAATTGTCTAAATCCCAATGCACTAATGGCGGAAAACGGGCGCACGTCTAACAGCGCAGTGATCTTGCCAAATAATTCCAGTGATTTTGTAATTTTCTTCCAGTGATTTGGACCAATAATACCTTGGATTAGAACGAATAATTCCTGTGATTTTGTCATTTTCTTCCAGTGATTTGGACCAATAATACCATTGATTAGAATTAATAATTCCTGTGGTATTGAGGTGTTTGCGTCGCTTAGCTTAGCCATCCAGAGACCACAGTGCACCTCTTTTTCTCTTTTCTTTGCATCATGTGCTGTTTGGGGCCAATTTTTTGAAGTGCCATCCTGTCTGACACTGCAGTGCCACTCCTAGATGGGCCAGGTGTTTGTGCCACCCTCTTGGGTTGCTTAGCTTAGTCATCCAGCGACCTCGGCGCAAATTTTAAGACTAAAAATAATATTGTGAGGTGTGAGGTGTTCAGAATAGACTGGAAATGAGTGGAAATTATGGTTATTGAGGTTAATAATACTATAGGATCAAAATTACCCCAAATTCTATGATATAAGCTGTTTTCGAGGGGTTTTTGAAAAAAAACACCTGGATCCAAAACACACCCGAATCCGACAAAAAATTTTAAGGGAGGTTTTGCCAAAACGCGTCCGAATCCAAAACACGGCCGCGGAACCGAATCCAAAACCAAAACACAAAACCCGAAAAATTTCCGGTGCACATCACTATATATATATATAAATATATATATATATATATATATATATATATGGCTACTGCTTTCTCAGTTGTGAAGACCCCATCCCAATGCAAACTACTTTAAAGTCTATAAATCAAGAACAGTGGTGGACCAAACACCGCCAGCTGTCTTCCTATCGCTTATGCTATATCAGGATTCAGTCATTACTGGAATAAAATAATTTCTTATTATAATAAAGCATTCATCTACCTTGAAATATATTATGTTTTACATTTTTGCACCGGCAATATGTCAGTTAGTCATAAAATGATTTCCTATTGTTGCAATCGATAATCTTTCTCAGCGCCCAGGATTGATAAATAGGTCCCCAGGGCCGTTAACCTGATATCACCAACTTCAATCAAATTTGTCTCAGTTTCAATGGCTATCAATTCAGCTCCCTGATATTAAACACAAATGTCTCCTTCCATGATTATTTATGTGTCTTCAGGGATACAGCGGACTTATTTCTTCAAGGATAACGCATGCACATTGGCGCTGTTCTGTCTCCCTCGCTGTTGTCCCTTGAATCAACGAATCTAGTCAGAAGCCATAGGGAATGTCAGGAGGAAACAATGACATTATATATATATATATATATATATATATATATATTACCGTAAATGTATAATACTAGATAGATAGATAGATAGATAGATAGATAGATAGATAGATAGATAGATAGATAGATAGATAGATAGGGAAGCAGTTAGGATCCTGGACGTCGGTATCCCGGCAGTCAATACCGACGCCGGAATACCGACCATATTCTGAATGCCGACACCAGCATCCAGAATGGGTGTGTACAATCCTGGTGCCAGACTACCGACAGCCGGGATCCCCAACGAGGAGAGACCGCGGCGCACCACAGATAAGCCGCGGGGGAAGGTCAGGTTTAGGTTGCGGGGGGGAGGGTTAGTGTTAGGCTGCGTCCTGGGGGTTTAGGGGTAGGCTGCATGTAGGGAGGGTTAGGGTGTTAGGGAGAGGGAACCACACCCCTTACTCACCCCTTTCAGCTTCTTCAAAACCGGGATACCAGGGTCAGTATACCGAGCGCAATCTCATACTGATCCCATATATATATATATATATATAGTGAGGCAGAACTGTGGGAGGCAACGGAGTCAGCTGCCGCCGGGCTCCTGCTTTGAAGGGGGGCACCTCTCCTCCTGTTCCGTGTGTTTAGCGACATTAATAAATTAAGTTAATCGACAGCAGCCGGTATCTCTTCCGTAGCTGCCTCCCTTCTAGCCACTACACCTTACAAATCACACCCTCTTTATTATAGATACACTGGAAGCAGATACCTTACTGATGAAGATATTTGCCCCTATAAAGGAAGCATGAGAATTCTAACTATATGAACTTATTTCTCTGACAATTACACGTAACTTCATATACTGTAGTTAGAATTCTCATAGTTTCTATACAAGAGCAGATATCTCCATCAGTAAGGTGCATGCTTCCAGTGTAATAGGTTGTGGGTTCTAATCCTGGATATGACACTTGCAAATTTATTGTCAGAGAAATAATCAGCATTGTGAGTGACTGAGCAGATCTATGTAGTGTGTGGCTGGGGGTGTAGTATGGGATGCCGGCGACCAGCATACCGGCGCCAGGAGCCCGACCGCCGGCATACCAACAGCGTAGCGAGCGCAAAGGAGCCCCTTGCGGGCTCGCCACGCTGCGGGCATGGTGGCGCGCCACGCTATTTTATTCTCCCTCCAGGGGGGTCGTGGACCCCCACGAGGTAGAATACCTGTCGGGGTGTCGGGAGTCCGGCGCCGGTATACTGTGCGCCGGGATCCTGACATTCGGCATACTGAAGACCACCCGTGGCTGTACCCCTATATAGATCTGCCTAGTTGCAACGATTTTGTAGAAGCTTCATATAGTTAGAATCTGTAAGCTTGCTATGCAGGAGCAAATATATATATATATATATACATATATATGGGGGCCACCAATATTTTTCTTTCCTCCGGGCAACTGGGACAAACTTACGTTACTGTGTACATATATATTTAAATGTGTATATATATATATATATATATATATATATGTATATATATGTATGTAAAACTGTAAAACTTTGAATTTTAAAATTACATTTTAAATGCCTGCCCCTTATATTTTGCCTGTTGACTGTAAATGCTAGTATGCTACTATACAACTGTCCATGCAAACTAACAAAAGTATTTACTATCACTAGCCTATTCCTTCGACCATCCGTCAGTTTAGTAAGGGGATGCTCACAAATAAATGATTTAAGTGAGCTTGAACGAGTGTTGCATGGTTTATAGAAATAGAACATATAAGGGTCTGTTGGCAGTTTGTAGCTTGGGCTGACATATGGGTTCGCAGTATTTTTCCTAAAGGATGTGTTATATCTCACAGATGCATCCACGGTACAATATGGTGTGTTGGACATACTGTATAATAGCTGGCATTTGTTTCTAAATATCTGAGGCATCCTTTCTCTCAACACTGGAAGAAAGATCAAAGGCAAACACTAAAAGCCTGATACAAGTGGCACCGTGACCAAAATATTTGCACGCTCCTTACTTCAAAGTGACAGAGCCGCAATGACCAGCAACGCCCAGTAAGCTCCACTTTGTGCAAGGGAACACGTTGCTCACACTCAGACAGACAGGAGACTTGCGGTGTGACTCAAGGAAATTATAAGGGGTATCCTATTTGTACATAGGGGGTTTATATTATTTTATTTTTTATCAGCAAGGCAATCAACAGCAATGCTATACATAATGTTAATTAGTCTTAGCCATTAACACAGCAACAACAGGAAAACATTTTATGGAAAAATTATACGGGGGGGGGGCCTCATTCTGAACAACTTTTGCTGCCGTCGCCTCTGCGGTTTTATGCCAATGTTAGCGTAAGCCCTTTCCTGGCTTACATCAGTGTGTCTGAGAGATCAATTCACGAAGCAATGAAAAGAGTGGAGAAGTTGCCCATGGCAACCAATTAGCATTGTAGAATTTTCTACTATAACATTATACAGAGCAGCTGATTGGTTGCCAAGGGACAACTTCCCACTCTTTTCACTGCTTCATGAATTGACCCCTGAATGTGCAAGGACTGAGGCATGGACTTTAGGGTCTAAATAAGATAAAGTGGACGGAGATAAAGTACCAGCCAATCAGCTCCTAACTGCCATGTCACAGTCTTTCTGTAAAATTACAGTTACTATAGGAGCTGATTGGCTGGCCTCTTACTTTATCTCAGTCCGCTTTATCTCCCACCAAGGCATAGGGAGCTATGGCCCTCATTCCGAGTTGTTCGCTCGCAAGCTGCTTTTAGCAGCTTTGCACACGCTAAGCCGCCGCCTACTGGGAGTGAATCTTAGCCTCTTAAAATTGCGAACGAAAGATTCGCAATATTGCGAAAAGACATCTCTGTGCAGTTTCTGAGTAGCTCGAGACTTACTCTGCCAGTGCGATCAGTTCAGTGCTTGTCGTTCCTGGTTTGACGTCACAAACACACCCAGCGTTCGCCCAGACACTCCTCCGTTTCTCCAGCCACTCCCGCGTTTTTCCCAGAAACTGTAGCGTTTTTTTCCCACACGCCCATAAAACGACACGTTTCCGCCCAGAAACACCCACTTCCTGTCAATCACACTCCGATCACCAGAACGAAGAAAAAACCTCGTAATGCCGTGAGTAAAATTCCTAACTGCATAGCAAATTTACTTGGCGCAGTCGCAGTGCGGACATTGCACATGCGCACTAAGCGGCTAATCGCTGCGATGTGAAGAAATTTACCGAGCGAACAACTCGGAATGACCACCTATGTACTAATCAGTGAAAAGACTGGAGAAGTGAGCCAGTGGAGAAGTTGCCAATGGCAACCAATCAGCTGCTCTGTATAAATTTTATAGTATACAAATTATAATTGTGACTTCCACATCATACTTTCACACAAAACTATGCAGTTTCACACAAGGTCTAGCGACACTTTTCAGCCGCTCTGCTGATCGGTGAGTGATTGACAGGAAGTGGGTGTTTCTGGGCGGAAACTGAGCGTTTTCGGGGAGTGTGTGTAAAAACACAGGTGTGCCCGAGAAAAACACAGGAGTGGCTGGGGAAACGGGGGAGTGGCTTGCCGAACGCAGGGCGTGTTTGTGACTATAAAACAGGAACTGAACAGTCTGAGGTCATCGCTAGCTAGGAGTAAGTTTCGAGCTGCTCAGAAACTGCATGAAATTAGTTTATAGCTGAACAGCTAACCTTTCGGTCGCACTTCTGCAAAGCTAAGATACACTCCCAGAGGGCGGCGGCCTAGCGTTTGCACTGCTGCTAAAAGCAGCTAGCGAGCGAACAACTCGGAATGAGGGCCCCATATACTGACCAACGGGAGACTCTGCACCTAAAGTAGCATGGGGCTTATGCAACAATGATTGCATCTAAAGACACACAAGGCAGGATTGTTGCATCTAAAGATGCACAAATTGGGTATCTTAGGGGTCTATTTATCACAATCCGCATCTGAGATGCAGGTGAGATGTGATAAACCTGAGCAAATCCGTATTACGATAATTGTATATATTGCATAGATATATGGATTATTGCATTGACCGGTGATCAGTGATCTGGTGAGGGCAGCCTAATGCTGTGCTCCACTGTGACCCCGGTGCTATAAAGTGAGATGCAGCATCTCTTACTGCATTGGGGGTCACACCAGGAGCACAGTGATCAGCCTGTGTGTCCATTAGACACACAAGTCTTATCAGAGGGGTCGGATCAGAGCACAGCTTTCACTGCAAAGAAGGCTGTGCAGGAGTCAGGGAAACAGAGGGAGGCCTGGATAATGCTATCTCAAGATAGCCTTATTATCACAGGGCTCTCTTCTGTATTTTTTTGAAAAATTTTAAGTAAATACGTCAGAATGCATTTACTATTACAAGTATGGGAAATGCGATTTGGTTACTAAAAGAAAATATGTGTATTTAAGGGATTGGATGAGTATTTTGAGAATTCTCCTCTAGCTGCCCTTTAGTACAGTCACATTATTATAGTCAATTTTTTTTTGATGCAGTCTTGTATACCATGGGAAGGGCTGATACAAACCTCAGGCGTGACTATGGTAAAATACCTATGTTATATTTATTGAATGTCTGTCCTTCTCCACACAGTAAGATGCATTAATACCCTATGGCTGTTGTTATTGGACCTTCTTACATAGGGAGAAGCCCTATCTCCAGTGAAAATACCCAATTTCACAAATCTAGGATTTTTCTCCATATCATAAATAAACCCCATAGCCTCAAAAACCCTCAAGGGCTCCATGACTAGATGGATTCCCTTATCTTCTATAAAATCTTTGCAATAAGTTTAACCCCCACCGTGTACGGATATTTAATGAATTCTAAATGGTTAATATTTTCACCACAACACCTAACTTACAGTCATCCTGGAATCAAGTACAGATCTTGCCAAAAATTGAACAAATTATCGGTTAACGCCAACCCCAACCTAAACACTGACCTCAGAAATTTTGGCAAATAGAGCTCTTGCAAGGGGATCCGGTCTGAAGATCGACAGTGTCTGGCAATGACAATGTTTAGGTCGACCACTATAGGTCGTCAGTCACTAGGTCAACAGGGTCTGAATGTCGACATTTGGGTGGGTTATATTGTTTCTGTGCAGGGTAAATACTGTCTGCTTTATTTTTACACTGCAATTTAGGTTTCAGTTTGAATACACCCCACCCAAATCTAACTCTCTCTGCACATGTTACATCTGCCCCCCCCCCCCTGCAGTGCACATGGTTTTGCCCCACTGCAGTGCTAACATATTTGCTGCTGCGATCAACTCTGAAGTAGTCCCTAAATACCTAAACTAACTTGCATTGTAAGCACATACCGTCAAGGTGCTCAAACACAAAAATAATAATAGGGATGTCCAGCTGCCCAGTGGGGGACTTTTTAGCCAGGGCCGGATTAAAGGAGGGGCGACAGATACGGTCATTCCAGGGCCCCCACACATTAGGAGCCCCCACACTCTGTCCCCCTGGATCAGACCGGGGAACCTGCTGCATTGGCTGCCGTGGCACTATTAAAATCAACTTTCTGCTGCGGGGTACACTGGGCTCCACAAGGATTAACATCGGGGTGTAGAGTAGGATCTTCATCCGAGGCACCAACAGGCTCAAAGCTTTGACTGTTCCCAAGATGCACAGCACCGCCTCCTCTATAACCCCGCCTCCCTGCACAGGAGCTCAGTTTGTAAGTTTGTGCCATGCAGTAAGCAGGCAATCAACAGGAGGGCTGCAAGCTAATTTCAGAAGAAAGAAGAAATCTGAAGACTTCAAGGGCTGTAGCTTTACTGGAGGTCAGTCAGACATCCCCTGCTGCAGCTCCATCACTCCCCAAGCGGCGCTGTATACTTCCACGCCCTGGTTGCCGGGTAACTACAGCGGAGGCTCCGGTGTCTTTCTTGGTCAGTCACACACACTCGCCGCTGCCCTCCAGGATCGCGTGGCCGCAGGTACAAGGGGAGGTAAGGGGTCTCTTTGGCCCGCTGTTATCGCGATCCGGCGCGGCCGTGGGAGGTGGGCCGCGCGCGCTGGCGTGGACACTGAAAAGGGCAGCCGCTCCACTAGCCATTGGGACACAGGGCACAGGTGGGGGTTTTTCTCTCTATAAAACCCGTTTTTATTATAGCCTGCAGTGCCCGGTGGAGAAGACAGCAGGGGGATAAGGCCTAACCTGTAGCCCCTCCCCCAGCCCCAGGGCGCCATTTGGGTAAATGTTCCCGCCCTGGAGCTGCATATCTCTCCCTCACTCCCTGTCAGCCGCCATTACACGGAGCTGCCCTGTTCCTGGGACTGCTTGGGCAAATCCTCCTCTGTAAAGCCGCCTGCACGCCAGCGCTGTGCATTTTACAGGACACTTAAGTATTCTACCTGTCAAGGGACAGTGTTAGTTAAGAAAGAGTGCATACAGTCAGGGTTGTGGGGTACAAACACCCTGTGATATACATCCAGTACCTACTGTGTTTTGTTATATCTACTATTTACATATAGCCAGGGCCGGATTAACAATGGGGCGGATGGAGCTGCAGCTCCAGGACCCCCATTCAAAATAGGCCCACAGGATCCCTTGCAGTACTGCCAGTGTTGACTGAAAAAAGTTTTTCCTGTCACCACCAGCCCAGCTTACTCTCCCCCTGACCAGAGCCGGCCTCCTAAGCCGTAAGCACCACCTCCCAGACCTGTAAGAAGATCCGCCTCCAGGATCCGCCCACAGCTCAGCCTCTGTGATCTGTCCAAGCTCCGCCCCTGGGACCCGTCCAAAGCTCCATCTTTGGGATCCGTCCAAGCTCCGCCCCCGGGACCAGTCCAAAGCTCAGCCTCTGGGATCCCTCCAAGCTCCGCCCCCCGGGACCCGTCTAAGCTCCGCCTCCAGGATCCGTCTAAGCTCCACCCCCAGGATCCGTCCAAGCTCCGCCCCTGGGACCCGTCCAAAGCTCAGCCTCTGGGATCCGTCCAAGCTCCACCCCGGGACCCGTCAAAGCTCCGCCTCCTGGATCCTTCTAAGCTCCGCCCCAGGACCCGTCCAAAGCCCCGCCTCATGTGCACCTTTGGATCAGGGTTGGTTCTATATCGGAGGGGCTGAAGGGACCTTGTGACGTATTGAGGGGAGGAGCTACGTCACCAGGGGGAGGAGCTACGGGCGAACAGGGTACCCGAAAAGTACCCTCGCGGGCTCGCTTCGCTCGCCACGCTTCGGGCACGGTGGCTCGCTCCGCTCCGCTTCGCTCACCACCTAATTACTAAAGGTAATAGTTGGTGGCGTGGATAGTAGAGGAACTATCCCGCTGGCCTAGCTCCTCCCCCTTGCGTCGTAACTCCTCCCCCTTACGGAAAAGGTCCCTTAGCCCACTTGATTCTAGCATCTACCTTTGGATCATGGATGGCCTGAAGCTTTGCAGACTCTGCTGACAGTGTTAGAACTTTGAAGATGGATCTTCAGCAGGTGGGTAGAGCTGGGGGTCAGTGGAGTTGCTGGGGAAGGGGGGGGGGGGGGGAAGTTGTGAGTGCTAGATCATTTAGGACAGAGGTCTGCTACTTGTTTGCACGGAATTTCACGATGCACCGTTCACACAGGGGTCGCAGCTCTTCCTGTGAACATGCTGCACACCCCCCCCATCCCATTTTTACTCCTCCCATATCATCTGCTGCTCTTACACCAGTATCTTCCCCTCCCCACCTGTATCTCCCCCCCTCCCCACCTGTATATCCCCCCCCTCCCCACCTGTATCTCCCCCCTCCCCACCTGTATCTTCCCCCCTCCCCACCTGTATCTCCCCCCCACCTGTATCTCCCCCCCCTCCCCACCTGTATCTCCCCCCTCCCACCTGTATCTCCCCCCTTCTCACCTGTATCTCCCCCCTCCCCACCTGTATCTTCCCCCCTCCCCACCTGTATCTCCCCCCCCACCTGTATCTCCCCCCCCCTCCCCACCTGTATCTCCCCCCCCCCACCTGTATCTCCCCCCCCTCCCCACCTGTATCTCCCCCCTCCCACCTGTATCTCCCCCCTTCTCACCTGTATCTCCCCCACCTGTATCTTCCCCCCTCCCCACCTGTATCGCCCCCCCACCTGTATCTCCCCCCCCCCCTCCCCTCCTGTATCTCCCCCCTCCCACCTGTATCTCCCCCCTTCTCACCTGTATCTCCCCCACCTGTATCTTCCCCCCCTCCCCACCTGTATCTCCCCCCCACCTGTATCTCCCCCCCTCCCTACCTGTATCTCCCCCCTCCCACCTGTATCTCCCCCCTTCTCACCTGTATCTCCCCCACCTGTATCTTCCCCCCTCCCCACCTGTATCTGCCCCCCACCTGTATCTCCCCCCCCTCCTCACCTGTATCTCCACCCTCCTCACCTGTATCTCCCCCTCCCCACCTGTATCTCCCCCCTCCCCTCCTGTATCTCCCCCTCCCCACCTGTATCTCCCCCTCCTCACCTGTATCTCCCCCTCCCCACCTGTATCTCCCCCCTCCCCTCCTGTATCTCCCCCTCCCCTCCTGTATCTCCCCCTCCTCACCTGTATCTCCCCCACCCCACCTGTATCTCCCCCCTCCTCACCTGTATCTCCCCCTCCCCACCTGTATCTCCCCCCTCCTCACCTGTATCTCCCCCTCCCAACCTGTATCTCCCCCTCCTCACCTGTATCTCCCCCTCCCCACCTGTATCTCCCCCCTCCTCACCTGTATCTCCCCCCTCCTCACCTGTATCTCCCCCTCCCCACCTGTATCTCCCCCCTCCTCACCTGTATCTCCCCCTCCCCACCTGTATCTCCCCACTCCTCACCTGTATCTCCCCCCTCCTCACCTGTATCTCCCCCTCCCCACCTGTATTTCCCCCCCTCCCCACCTGTATATCCCCCCCCTCCCCACCTGTATCTCCCCCCTCCCCACCTGTATCTTCCCCCCTCCCCACCTGTATCTCCCCCCTCCCACCTGTATCTCCCCCCTCCCCACCTGTATCTTCCCCCTCCCCACCTGTATCTCCCCCCCACCTGTATCTCCCCCCCTCCCCACCTGTATCTCCCCCCTCCCACCTGTATCTCCCCCCTCCCCACCTGTATCTCCCCCCCACCTGTATCTCCCCCCCCTCCCCACCTGTATCTCGCCCTCCCACCTGCATCTCCCCCCTTCTCACCTGTATCTCCCCCACCTGTATCTTCCCCCCTCCCCACCTGTATCTCCCCCCCCACCTGTATCTCCCCCCCCTCCCCTCCTGTATCTCCCCCCTCCCACCAGTATCTCCCCCCTTCTCACCTGTATCTCCCCCACCTGTATCTTCCCCCCTCCCCACCTGTATCTCCCCCCCACCTGTATCTCCCCCCCCTCCCCACCTGTATCTCCCCCCTCCCACCTGTATCTCCCCCCTTCTCACCTGTATCTCCCCCACCTGTATCTTCCCCCCTCCCCACCTGTATCTGCCCCCCACCTGTATCTCCCCCCTCCTCACCTGTATCTCCCCCCTCCTCACCTGTATCTCCCCCTCCCCACCTGTATCTCCCCCCTCCCCTCCTGTATCTCCCCCTCCTCACCTGTATCTCCCCCTCCCCACCTGTATCTCCCCCCTCCTCACCTGTATCTCCCCCTCCCCACCTGTATCTCCCCCCTCCTCACCTGTATCTCCCCCTCCCCACCTGTATCTCCCCCTCCTCACCTGTATCTCCCCCTCCCCACCTGTATCTCCCCCCTCCTCACCTGTATCTCCCCCTCCCCACCTGTATCTCCCCCCTCCTCACCTGTATCTCCCCCTCCCCACCTGTAGTATCTCCCCCCTCCTCACCTGTATCTCCCCCTCCCCACCTGTATCTCCCCACTCCTCACCTGTGTATCTCCCCCCTCCTCACCTGTATCTCCCCCTCCCCACCTGTATCTCCCCCTCCCACCTGCATCTCCCCCCTTCTCACCTGTATCTCCCTCACCTGTATCTTCCCCCCTCCCCACCTGTATCTCCCCCCCCACCTGTATCTCCCCCCCCTCCCCTCCTGTATCTCCCCCTCCCACCTGTATCTCCCCCCTTCTCACCTGTATCTCCCCCACCTGTATCTTCCCCCCTCCCCACCTGTATCTCCCCCCCACCTGTATCTCCCCCCCCTCCCCACCTGTATCTCCCCCCTCCCACCTGTATCTCCCCCCTTCTCACCTGTATCTCCCCCACCTGTATCTTCCCCCCTCCCCACCTGTATCTGCCCCCCACCTGTATCTCCCCCCCTCCTCACCTGTATCTCCCCCTCCCCACCTGTATCTCCCCCCTCCCCTCCTGT